>NC_092255.1:10317751-10328604 GCF_036320965.1 Panulirus ornatus
CTACATCTTTTTCAGTTATATTTCGGCCAGACCACCTCACTTCAAACCTTGGGGGCTGTGTGGTGTGTATCTCTCTCTCTCTCTCTCTCTCTCTCTCTCTCTCTCTCTCTCTCTCTCTCTCTCTCTCTCTCTCTCTCTCTCTCTCTCTCTCTCTCTCTCTTTCCATTTACATACGTATCTTCGCTGTTGATATATAACTTATCATAAAAAGCTATATAAGGAATCATAGAATTACGAACAAGACAGCATTCTTATATAGCGCACATATAACTGCGAGTGTTCCTCCTGATAACAAAACGTCTAATTCAAATCACTTCTTTGACATCTTTCTGCATCCATCACCTCCCTCTCTTGTTACGTAGATATTCAATATTCTTACTTTTCAATGATTCGTTGCTTTCCTCTTCCTTATCTCTTATCTTACACTTCAACACTTCTCATCTTTATTCCATTCTATCCTCTGTTTCAGTCGTCCTGTCATTTTCCTTCACTTGTTGTCTGTATATCATGTCGTCGGCCGCTCATATACCTCATAACTCCTGCATCACGAAGGCCTATCCCCTCGCCTGTACAACAACCCCTGCATCATATGCTCCCCTTTTTATCCTACGCCTGGTTGACCAGGCAGGATACTGGACTACTATGTTATATTGACTGATTGAAAAAATTATACAATAGCAAAAACTGGCAGGTGATGATTAAGCCTAGTTATATAGATATTAACAGCATTTCGCTGAAGAACATTTCCTCTAAGTTTTTCCACGCTTCACTGATGTCGTTGGTAATGAAATGTTTCGTGAAACCCAGATTAACTCGGTAATTTTTAAATTTTAGGCAATTTTCTCTCCTTGGTAGTGCTAACACAATCTTAAAGAAACATTTGATATCAATGTTGCTAATGTCTTTAATTACTCTAAAACATGCCATTAACTTGCCTTCGTCCCGCCTCCTGCTTCAAAAATACAAATCTAATTCTCAGAGTCTGGCCATGTAGAAGTTTCTGTTGATAAATCCTAACATCCTATTTGCTTTTTTTGGCAGCTTCGTCACAATCATGGCAGATATTGATGTTGTTGGAGACAGCACTAACCCTCGAATCCTCACACGTAGATTGTTCTGTATCTTGTGGTCCATTAGGTAATTATAGAATTTCTTGTTGCGGTTTCCTGTTAACAACAGCTGTCGTTTATTGACGTTAGATAACATTTGTCGTTTTCTAGATCATCCACCGATTTCATTTAGATCCTCTTATAATCTTGCCCCTATTTTCTTCAGCTAACATGGCATTGTTGATCTCTGTGCCATCTGCAAATTTGGACGCTAAGTTATTTAGGCGCACGTCAATACCATTAACATAAATTATGAAAAGTATAGACCCCAGGCTGTACCCTCAGGGGATCTCACTAATAACGAGTAACCACAGTGATGATTCACCAATCATTACGACTCTTTGCCTCCAATCACGTAAACAGGCGGCTTCTACACATTTTCCTGTGTAACCAGTAAGCCCAAGACCCGGATGTTATACATCAGCTCAACGTGGAGAACTTTATCGAATAATTTTTGGAAATCCAGGAAAATAATCAATACTTGATCCAGTGTTGTCGTAGTTATTGAACAATTGACGATAAAATTCGAGGAGATGTGTAACGTATGAACTGTGCCTTCTAACCCACGCTGTATATCACTGACCAGATTGTGCTGGTCCAGGTAGGTTTGATTTTGCCTCAGATAATCGACACCAGAAGTTTACATATAACTGATGTGAGGATAAGAGGAGGGTAATTGCCAGGCATTAACGGCTTCACTTTTTGAATATACTTGTATGACAATATACATTTCTGTGGTAATATATCCTGGATATATCTACCGAAATTATATATTAATGGTTTGGTAAATACAATTTTGAGGTTTTTAATTACTCGTGGATAGAAAAAAAATCAGGACCCGGACATACATTAGGCTTGAATTTATCTGTGTTAGTGTTTCTAACTGTGACAGTAAACACTGGCATCGTGTATGTGCTTTTCATCTGTCTCAGAATTCGTGTCGCTGTTTTCTAGAAATCTTGTTTAGGGTTAATGCTATGCTGTTATTATTCACAGTGGGTTCCTACCTTCGTTGACAAGGGTCCTGTCCCACTCCTTATGTTTCTTTATTGGTAGATTTATGAAATCTTTTAGCGTCATTTTTTCTTTTTCTATTTGTTGCAATGATCACTTCATACCTTGTCTTGGCTGGCTTTATAAGTCCTTTCACCTCTGTGTAATATTACGTTGCAAGATCTGGGTTATCGCCTGGTTTCTTAGATCTGTAGAATTTATATTTGCGCCGTATAGTTCTTGCGATATCTGGTGAAATTCCATTCAGGCATGTTGCTGAGTGTATTACTTTTGTCACGTATAGGAACGGATAGGTCTTGCTAGTGCTTAAATTGACATAGTTCATAGTTCCTCCGGACATGAAACAACAAGAATGAGACTCTTTAATGCGTTGCACAACCAATAATCCTCCATTTATTTTCAGAGGTAACAATCTTGTTTTCTGACGACTGTTTTGTGATCTACGTCGAACCTAATCATCTTATAGTCACATGTGCTCAGATGTTCTCCACCACGGGTATGAGCTACCATGAATTCCTGAGATGCAAGAACTAGATCAAGTATATAAGCTTCCCTCGTCGGCTCTGTGACGGGTTGGTGGAGAGAACCGTCTCCCACAAAACTGATAAGTTTAGCAGATTTACTTTCTCCACCTGAGATAGTTCACCCTGTTGATTTATGGAAGATTAAAATCTCCGAGAATGATTGAATCTATCCTTTATTGCTCGTTGTAAACTCATACATGACAGTGTCTATATCTGCTGACTGATTAGGGCGTCCATATATGATGTTTAGCTATACCTGCTACTGTGAATATCAACAGTGTTCAACAACAGTAGTCTGAATTTGTTATATTTTACGTATAATACAGCTACGCCTCCTCCACCGTCTCTATCCCTTACAAATAATCTATAATCTGACAAATTTTATCATGTTCAAAAATGTGTGAGAGAGAGAGAGAGAGAGAGAGAGAGAGAGAGAGAGAGAGAGAGAGAGAGAGAGAGAGAGAGAGAGAGAGAGAGAGAGAGAGAGAGAGAGAGAGAGAGAGAGAGAGAGAGAGAGAGAGAGACGGACGGACGGACGGACGGAGTCTTTTTCCACTCCATTCTAATTGCTAAAATTTGGCAGTAAAATAGATATGTACTTAAGTTCCTTAATATGATACACATTATAACTTGTGAGTTAGGGAAGTTAGGAAGGAGAGTTAGTGGTGGGGATGGGTCGCGAAGTCCAGCACGCGAACCTGCAGTACACTGCGTGGATCACTTCACATTACACTTAAGCAGCTTAATAGTGTGTGTGAGACTTGGTCATACCGTCTAAACCTGCCACAAAGGCTTAGTTCAAGTGCACAAGAATCTGGCACCATACAAGTGGTTGTATGGCGTGAGGAGTGGTGTGCTCTTGCCAGGGGAGCTGGCTAGCTGGCGCTGCAACAAACAGATGTCTGAACGCTACACTTTGTGGCTTTTAGAAATGGTTCTTTGGTATGATGAAAACTGTGTTAAATGTGTGAGGTGTGAGGCACAGTCCTCACTGCAGACCTAACCGTAGAACGCCGAACTTACGTAAGTTTATGGTCTCTATGGTCACTAGTCTCAGGGTTCTTAACCTGTGGTTCATGGCCCATTTCCCAGTGGTTCACAGAATATAAACAAATAAATATCCTGTATCTCTTCTTATTTTCTTAATCGCTCATAAAAATAATCATATATGAATTAGGTTATTTTAGATGAATGTTTAAACCTAAAGAAAAATGGGAATATTTTAAATATCACGTGACTTATCTTCGGCCGGGTCTACCAAGTTTCAGAGTTGCCAATTTAACGGCTGATTTACAAAACTTACACATTTGCTATTTTACTCCTCTGATTTAAACGATTCTCACATTTGATTATCTCACTGAAATGTCTGATAACTAATACAGATAAGCTCACTGCTGTCATTTAATTATATAAGTATTGATAAATGATAAAAGGTTTGTGTTTCTTACATATGCAGAACGAGTAAGAGAAGATGGAGCAGAATCGAAAGATGTGGAGGAGTACAGTGTTGAGTTTTCAACATATAAGTGCATTACTTCATTTGTAGAAAAATAACATTGTTGACAAAAAAAAGAGAAAAATTGTAGGAGACAGGATAGACCCTTCAGGGACACCACGGCTGATGGAAAAAGGGCCGGAAGAAGAGGTTATTTTCGAGGGAGACGGGTAAATGCTTCCATTTTCACAACAATAACCTTTGCCATATGTTGTTTAGCGGAGACAGAAGTTTAGATAGTAGAAGAAATTATAAAGCAAAGGAAGAAGGTGGTAGACAGTATCAAAATTTGGGGGCTCAAGGTCCTCGAGGTGTGCAGCAGGTTTGTTGATGTTGGAATAATCACAAACACTATTTTTGAGTAGGAAAGAGTATAGATTATAGTTGGATATGAGAAAGGGGCTAATGACATCATTAAACAACTGGGTCTCAGAGAGAGAAGAGATATCTGGAGAAGTACCATAGGCACCAGACAGGTGTTCGACAGCAATAAAATTACGAAAGAAACTACGAATGTTGGTATAGCTGATATAAATAGAAGCAGGTCTATCAAAGTGGGAAAGGTCGTGTCGTAAGCAGGGGCTAGTAGATTACTGTCACACACCTACCTCTAACTGGCAGCAGATTCAGGAGGAAACCAGGAGATTCTTATCACCCATGATGCCAGGGACCAGGCGCCGTAGGTTTGTTGGACTTTATCATGATTGCCTTTAAAATCGATTGTGCAGACAGCGGATGGCAAGAGAACCCATGAGAAGAAAATAAGTGAGGTTTGAGTAGGTGTATGGTGCTTGTGAGGACACGATCGAAACCACTTTCCTGTGCTTACAGCCAATTTTCGTAACTAATGTCAATCCCACAGATCACATCAAAGATCCATTAGAAAATAACATGAGATACACAAGCACACAGGCAAAGAAATCAAAGATTGAAGGCGAAAAAGAATGTTTAGCACAAGCTTTGCCTTCTCATTTCCATGATTCCTTCCTTCTTTCCCTCACATGGCTCAAGGTCAGCTAACTGGAAAGGTCAGCGCTACAATATTGATCAGGGGAGTCTCTACAGGGACCTCTAAACCATCATACTTAAGTACAGTCATAATATCCATACTCGGCGAACTGCATTTTCTTACTGGTAATCAATGTGTTTCAATACCTGACCAGTGTGACTCACCTAACCTGAGCGTTGTTACATTTTACATCAACAATACTGAGGGATATTCAGGGTTTACCTTCCAGATATATATATTGCTCGCAACCCATCCAGAATTTCTATCAATACAGGCCGAACTTAACTTTTATCTATGGTAAGTTTTAACAAAGCTCGCCTGGAACTGATGTTCGTTGGATCACTTCTCTTAGCTTCCGTAATATAGGAGTTACCGAAGCTCGCTCGACCATCATTGGATAGATTGAAACCTGTTATACGTAACACTATCACTGAGTTTATAAAGGTCCATCATTCCTGATGGGGGCTTTAAGAGTATCATTTATCAAGCTACCATGTTGTGACGGAAAATCAGATATGTTGATTGAATCCTCAATCGTAGGTTGTGTGCAGTTGCAACATATGATATTACCCTGACCTGGTAGAATACCCGCATCAGCACAGCATGAAACCTTACTAACCCATTGTTTCCTGAGTTAACAACCTAATATGTCCAAGGCTATAACCCTACCCAGGTTACAGATGACGTAATCCCACTTGCTCCATCCCTCATTGTTTAATGTCTTCGAGTACAGTGCAGACATGTCCAAAGAGGTTCTTACTAGGAGGTTTGCTCTCGAACAAGCTGGTTATGGTTTATGAGAGAATCCAATCCTTCGTGAGACTGGAGATGGTTCCCTGACTGTTGGTGCGGCGAGTACGCTCTTACATAATATCATATTACAAAAGAAAACACACCTAATTGAGTTCCCAGTTCTCAATGCAAGTTTGCTTTACTCTTCTATCTTCTTTTGATACCTTTAGATTACTTGATGGCAATTTACCAATAAGTATAGTTGAACATTTACCTAATGATGAACGAATTATGAATAGCCATGAATTAAGACTACTCAGACGGTATCGGTCTACTGTGGCCATTACGAGGAAGTCTTTAAGTGTGACACACACTATCTCACACTAAGGATCTCTGCACTTAGGCAACAATCGTATTTTTGCATCTCATATTTCTTACCGCACTCACTAAGGGTAGTCGTTTATAGGTGCGTGACGAACACACTGAAGCAAGTTTATAAGTTGTCGAAATCCCTGTGTAATGCTACTAGTTGGTGTCTAAGTATCGATTATCATGCATCGAACTGATTCATTGTGCCGAAGAGGTCTGCTCTTCTGGCACTGATGCCTTACAGTAGAAATACTCTTTTCCACAGTGGATCTACATCACGACTTCTGGCTAATTTCACCTGATTCTCGAATTCATACTTATGACCACTTTTAGCGCGCCTGCTGGACACAAGAAGTTTCAGCGACTGCCTTTTGCCCTCCGCTCAAGATCTGTGTCCTTGTCATGGTTTGAGAGTGATATATTCTGGCAGCTCATGGGCCTCGAACTCATGGACTCTCGATGGCATTATCATTATAAATCATGACGCCCCTAACCATCTGTCAAGTTCTGATAAAGCTGCAACGAGCTGACCTAAACATTAACTACGTAAGTGTAATTTCCTCAAAATAGAAATCATGTACATAGGATACGTAGCAAAAGCCTGAGTCGTGTCTCTTGATGTTGGTAAGGTTGTGGTGTGGCTGAATACTCTTGACCCACAAATGTAGAAGTACGTGTCTTCATCAGAATTGCTAGGTGCTTTGTCACATGGTTCAGCAGGACAGCTGCGCCTCTCCCTAAATTAATGAAAAAGAACACATTAATTCAAGCGTTACCCTGATATTATTCACTGGATTTTCTCTGTTTTGATAGCGACGGACTAACGTGGAGGAGGCCCGGCGCGGTCCTCATGCAACAGCACAAGGGCTGCCTTTATCCCAGTACGTATGGGATTACAATCTTATTAGAGACAAAGAACAAACATTCGACCAGTAAACACCCAAACGTTACCAGTCATATGCGCTCTCATACATTTTAAGGACTTAATATATCATTTCGAAATCTTTACCCACACAGACCATCGGCTCTCAATCGTCCCGGTAAATATTAAAAACCCATCACGTGAGCTTACTCTTTGGTCGTTGACAGGTCAAGACTTCACCTTAAAGTATGTCTCAGGAACGCATAATATTGTGGCCTGACTTCTAACGACGTGACACTCCTAGTTTAACTGTGAAACAGCCACTTGTCTACATGTCCATCTGATGATTATCACATGTGGCGCCTTACTGCGTCGAGACGTATACTTGAGTTCACTATCTAGACGTGTTATCCTGTTGATTATCAGGCAATGACTAGTCCTTAATGTACGATTCATGATGCATAGTACCATTCTTAGTTTAACATAGGTGCGTTTAACAATTTCGGAAAATGTCTTAATATTCTTCGCTCAAAATGACATGTAAGCGAAATGTCAGCCCAAGGTTGAGACCTGCTCGAGAATCTCTGAGAGAATGCCTCAATGACAACCTGTGGTAAGGCTTGGAAAATGGTTGGTGTCGAGAGCATGAGGCGTTATCTGTGACGTGTTATGGTTAGTCAGGAAACTTAAGGACGACGGAGATAGGAAAAATTAACTCATATTTGAAGAATCCATATGGCGGCTGGTGTGCTCCACACCCGCTCTGTTTAGAAAATCAGCAAGTTTGATGATAAGCCAAAAATAAACCACTTAACTCTTGGTGAATAGTGTAGAGAGTGAGAGTGTATAACCTTCATCAAGAATGTTGAATGATATTCAGAGTGGTCTCCTATGTTGGGCCTCGTTCTGCAGACTTTCGCAGTTCCCTTATCTATCGATGATAAACTAGGCTTGAGCGTACATTATATCGCTCATCCATTTCCTTAGCATGTCCTCGTGCGTCTCTGAGTAGTCTGGCCTGAGAACTGGAGTCTGTTCTGAATTATCTGAAATATTGACTTTATCAGAATCATATATATATATATGTCTTAATGCTACAGCACCAAAAAGTACATAAAACAAAGTTCATCCTAATCAGTAAGTTCCTCAGCCTGCTACATGACGCACTATAGTTTTAGGGTTTCAGAGTAGTTTTAACACTATAGTTACTAAAGTCAAGTTCAACACAAATACTAGTTTTTATATTGTTCACATGAAATAACTTTCACACATCACTGAATTCCTGGTAATGTTAAGTTCAACATTGTTCACTTGGGGTTGAGTTTTCCTGAGAAACCTAACAGTCGGCGGGTCTTCCATAACTGGTCAGTGGACATCTTCAGACGTTGCTACTAGCACTAGTCTGTTAACTGTGGAGTCAAACTTCAATAAATGCACTCCCTTTTCATATGAGACTTCCAGCTTGGATGTCGCAGTATGTAGGGGAGAGCATGAGACTTGGTCTTTTCCTGCTTGATGTAACCATTATACACTGGTAGATAACTAATACTCTTCCTGGAAAATACATATAAATATTTACATCTAAAACTTCCGCAAAAGAGTTTGGTCAATACTCGTGAAACACATTCACAATTATCTGTTGAAATTTCATGTATCAGTCTTCATTCACAAGAATTGTATGTTACTGAATATACTGGTATTAGATATGAAGAGCTATTAACTGTGTGACATATCATCTAAACTATGTAACGCCATTTTATAACAATCCTCATGAATTAGGTGTTTGCTTACAGCACTCAACTCTTCGTAAATAGTGTAGAGAATACGTAACACAATTGCTGACCCTCGCAGTATCTGATCTATCACTAATGCACGAGCCGAGATTGAACGTTATATCGTTCGGCCACATCCGTAGTGCGTCCTTGAGCGTCTCTGAGTGGTCTAGTCTAAGCACTGGTCTATACTGAATAACCTACAGCAGTGATGTTATCAAGATCTTAGATACATATGTCTTAATACTAGAACACGAGGAAATATGAGTACACTCAGGACCTAGCCCACACTTACCCACCCTGTAGCTTACATCATCTTCCATGGTTCCATTCGCTGCCATATCCACTCCCAGGCATCTAAAGCAATTCATTTCCTCTGTGTCCTCTCCATTCCATTCCAAATGTTCAGTTATCTTGGTTGGTTAGGTATGTTCAGCTGCTCACAAGTCCACAGCTAAGGAAACACGGACAAATCAGTAGCCTTGATATTAGCAGAAAAAGATCAGTAAATTCTTTTGGTCCAGGAAATCGTATGACCTTTAGCTCGAACAAGCAGACTATGAGAGAGAACAAACAACTTCATTCAATTTAATTACTGAAAGACATGCGAGTTTCTAGGGCAGTGTTTGTGTGTGTGTTTGTGTGTGTGTGTGTGTGTGTGTGTGTGTGTGTGTGTGTGTGTTTGTGTGTGTGTGTGTATGTGTGTGTGTATGCATGTGTGTGTGTATATGTGTGTGTGTATATGTGTGTGTGTGTGTCTGTGTGTGTGTGTGTGTGTGTGTGTGTGTGTTCTCTACGTACGTGCTTGAATCTTGCGCTTGCGCTGCTTTCTGTATTTGTGTGCGTTTCCGCGTAAAAATGTATTTGTATGCTTATTTCTTTGTGTATAGATTTGTATATGAAAATGCACGTGTGTGTGTGTGTGTGTGTGTGTGTGTGTGTGTGTGTGTTTGTGTGTGTGTGTATGCAAGTGGATAAACCTGTGAACATGACTAAATTCCTATATGTTTCAAAATCACATATATTGTAAGATTTAATCATGCAATCGATCAACCAAAATCATCTCTTATTAGTTTTCCATTATATCTTTTCCAGTGTTCCCTGACATCATCCTTATCCATTTCCCTTTCTGTTTAATCCTATGTCTTTCTCCGTGATATCCCATTACTCTCTACTAATTACCTTCTTCATTAGTTTCCTACCAGTTTCGTCCAGTCTCCTTAGCAACCCGACATCCACGTCCTTGACCCTCCTCCAAGACTCACAAGAACCCAGTCTCGTCGCTCGAGAATCATTAGTCATGAATTGTGTTAGTGGTTTACCGCTCGATTCTCCAGACCAGCTCCAGGGAGACGTTGGTCATGTATACTACTGAATGAGTCCACCAGTCAATCATGATTAGCATAATTACACTCGGAAGTGATGAAGTCTGAAGTTGTCTATATATGTAGTGTTATATCCTGAGGCAGTGTATTCACAATTGCTCCCCAGACATCAATTATTATTCTGAATATTTGCCTCAGTAACAGTGTGAGTGCAAACTGCGACACTAACAAACTCCCTGGTCGGGCGTCATTGGAACCATGGCTTTCAATATGAACAAATGCATATAGTTAAAGGGACTCACTGTCAACAGTTGCAACAAACCCTCGATATGAGGTGCAATTTTTTATTCGACAAATGAATCAAATAGAAATTCAATGAAACAAAACTTTTAACACCAAGATAAGACACTCCATTAATAGAATTATCAATTTACCGCTATGTTGCATTGAAAAACCAGATAATGTTTCAGAAAATAATGACGATGTTTCATAAACCAGCTTTATATCATATCAACGGACACTTTCGTTCCTTCTATTTCCTAGTCTTCCATGTGTGTCTGTATATATATATATATATATATATATATATATATATATATATATATATATATATATATATATATATATATAATATATATATAT
>NC_092255.1:10328704-10351463 GCF_036320965.1 Panulirus ornatus
GTAGTGAAATGTTTCAAATATCTTCTGCAAATGTGGTAACTGAAAATCCTTTAGAGTGGGATGTCGGCCCGTGTTCAAGAACGATACGACGGGCGGTCGATTTTACGAAGGCGACGAAGCTTCGCTCGCATTCGTCGTATTCATGAACGTGGTAATGCGACGCAGGTCGACGCTGATTGGTTGGCTGGTATGACTATACGATGAATTATTGGAACGTTGCAAGGGTGGCCTTTGCAAGGGGAACTCCCGGGCGATGAGACTTTACAACGGAAAATAATCGTTAACAATTATATATTTCATCTCTTAAATGATTATCTATGCATTAAACGAATTAGGAAATATTACTGCCTTATGCTAGAGATGTGATTTTGAACAAAAGTTACAGGAAAATATGTTTTCAAGACTGGTGCGAGTCTTACCGCTACTTGAGAATGTTTATATTCGCCAAAGACTGTTATATAGTCTTTGATGATTTGCGGTAAGACTCGCACCAGCCTCGAAAAAATATTTCCCTGTAACTTTCATTCGAATTCTCATCTCTTTAGCATAAGATAGTAATATTCTACAATGTGTTTAATGCATAATCATTTAACAGATACAAAATAGAATTGTTAGCGATTATTTTCCACCGTAAAGTCTCATCCGATGGGGGGGGGGGGGGGTCCTCTTGCGAAGGCCATCTTTGCAACGTTCCAATAATTGAACGCATAGTTATACCAGCCAGCCAATCAGCGTCGACCTGTGTCGCATTACCACGTTGCCGATGTCAAGTTTCGTCGCCTTCGCAAAGTCGACCGCCTGTCGTATGGTTCTTGAATACGGACCTTCATATTTCCAGTAGTAATGCAAATATACAACACGGCTCACCATTGTGCCGTAAATGATTCACCACATTTTCTGCTGAACTACTCAAACCATAATGTAATATATCATCAAGTCTTTGAGAAAAGAGTTAAGCAACATTGTTATTTGGGTGGATTGCTGGTTAGGCTTTAGGTTTATCAATTGCTACTGCCATTGAGGCCCTTAATATTAAAGTCAAGCTACATCCATCAACTGATAAATCAGACACCTTCTTCAGGTGTTACAGATAATTTTGAAACCACATTTACTCTCAACATGTTATAATTCTGATGATTTTATTAAAAAGACATCGTTAAAAGGGAACTGAATATTTGCTCGTTGTTAACTCATTTTTGAGGGAGGATCTGTGAGATTAATCTTACATAAACTTGAGCATGTAATCAGGTCAGATGAACCTAAAACATGTATATCAACGAAGCCCCAACCATGACTTCATGTTTCTTACCGTGTGATAAGCAACATTGGTAATGTAGTTTACGGAATGGAAAAAAATATATATATCATTACAGGGAAAGAGGTAAGTGTGCATTTAGACGATATGAAACCTGGCTATTCTCTGCATGGCCAGCAGATGATGCTGTATGTTTGAAGCTTTTCTACAAATGATCTTGTGTGTGAAAGAGCAGGGGAGACTCCGAGTGAAACTGACATACAGACAAATACAACGTGTACACCTAGTCAAAGGATGACAGTAGACATGTTCAGTGTGGTTACTGATAAAAAACAAACGTAACTTTCAGAGTGGCAGACACTGTCTGTACGCCTTGATATAATCTACGTTCGCTACACTTCGCCACAGAAATGTATTGATGTTTTACACTAAGATCTGATTATGATTATTTTAGTAGATTTCTGTGAGACTGACTATAACGTCCAAAGTACAATCTGACCCTTATCGTTATTATTATGCATGACCTGGTGGAACCCCTAACTCAAGAGCAGGCGAATATGAACTAACACCTTCACCTTCAGGAAAGACCAGTACAATTGAAATGACACAGTTGCAAAGATATTTAAGAAGTAACTAAAGGCACTGATGATTTGCGCGGGGTTTATTCAATAACTGGAGTGAGTGAGGGATACAAAGATTAAGAACACCCTAGGTATGATTACTGACTGGCATCAGGATGTTATCATTTACTGCCGAGTGATATAACTCACCGACTGACAGAAAAAAAAGACTTCTAGTATTCAGGCTCACACTTTTGTCTTGATTCATTAGATGAAACGCTTACTTATGTATGTCAGTCGTTAACACTGTCCATTCATGGAAGAGTGTCGTAAAATTGCAAAACAAATGGAAAGACAAGTTTTCTTTTAAGGGTTAAAGAAGCAGTCTATTTGTTGTTATTTCTAAGTAACATTCACCCATCAATGATGCATCTAACAGTCACAAGCGCCAAACGTTGTCCAGGTATGTAGGTGACAGGTGTACTTTTACTTACCTGTATCATACCAACCCATTACTTGTTAACTTCCCAGAGAAATATCACAACACCTGTAATTAATTGCATGATACTTGAAATTTTATGTTTATATCCACTTTTTACATCTTGTTGGTAAAACTTACCGTATGAAACTATTTAACTATAGTCGCTTAGAGCTAGGTTTACAAACACAACGCAACCCCGATTAATTTCTACGTTCTTTTTTTCTCCATTTATTCCTTTCTCCCAATAGGATTTTTGAATGGGGCATGTTGTACGCAGATAGTGTCATACTGTTAGCTTAATCAGAGGAACAATTTACTAGATTGGTAAACAACAAAGATTATGTGTGTAGGAGCAAAGTGTTGACAATGAAACATGTTAAGTTTTATATATCAAAATAGATGATATGACAGAATAATGTTAATATAAATGTTGTAGAACTGGAGGTTGACGATGAGTTCAGATATTAGAAAATGAGACTGAGTCAAGGTGGCAGTGGGAAGCTTAGAACAGAAAGTAAAGTTTTGCAAGAAAGAAAAATTAGAAGCACGCAGGAAGCTGTGTAGCTGAGGTGCCAGGAGCTTGCATGAAGGAACATTTTTCTCACCTCTGTTGTTTGGATGTTACTCACACGTTTACATATGTGTATCACAATAGGTAAAAGAAATGAGTCTAATAAAGATGAGTATCTTGCTAAGCATTGGTATCAAGAAAACGCAATCGTGAAAAGAGAACGTAGCGTAAAAGTATGTCAGATAGCAGATAGGTCAAAGCGATATATAGTAATATAGCTAAAGGAGTAGATAGACTGCTGAAGAGATGACTTAATATGAAGCGAAACAGTTTGTTAAGGCTGTGGATGTGTCACTGGACAGTACAAGAGGAGCACATAGGAATCGAATGCAATAGAACAGTTTTGTGTGTTGTGGTTGAGGATGCGAGTGAGAGACAGATGGAACCTAGTTAGGTTTAACGCTTTTAAAACCTTTGTTTTTTTCTTTCTAATGAAATCTTCTAACTTTCCCTTCTCCTTTGATTTCCTTATGATTACAGCGCTCAGCGCAATGAAAATACTTGGTATCACGGCACTATTTGATTATATCTTGGAAACCACCATTACAAAGGCAACTTAATATATCCGTGAGAAAAACTGGGTTTGGTTTAGAAAAGGTAAAATTCTTCTCTTCTGAAAAGTTGCTCCAAATACGCAAGTGACTGCCTTGTCCTTGTATGTAGTACATTCACCACATGTTGGAGGAGGAGAGGAGAAGGGTGAATCTCGCTCTACTTACATACTTGACAGAGTTGAGTCTAACGCAATTGCAGGTTACATCAAAACTTGAACCCACTCGACCTACACGACAGTGTTGGTTTTCTACGCTTCTTTAGCTCCCGAGTACTGGCTACTGATGTGCCCCTCGATCATTTAGAACTGCTAGACCACGTAACGTTCAGTAAGCCGCCCCTCTCAGCACGATCACATCCAAAAGCCCTCTTTTATACGCCTATCAATTATCACGTAATCAAATAATACCCTTTGACCCTCTCTCCTACTCACATTCGTATACTTATGTACATTTCTCTTTTTAAACCAGTTATTCTCAATCACTTTTTTTCAGCACACAAATCCACAAACTCTTCACTAGTTCCATCCCCAACACTGAATACCCCATGTACACCATTTATACCTTCAATTGCCACATTACTCCCCTTCGCATTCAAATCACCCATCACTTTAACCCGGTCTCGTGCATCAAAACTGCTAAGACACTCACTTAGCTGCTCCCAAAACACTTGCCTCTCATGATCTTTCTCATCATGACCAGGTGCATAGGCCCCAATAATCATCCATCTCTCTCCATCCAGTTCTAGTTTTACCCACTCTCTTGCACTTTATCACAGACTCCCACATCTCCTTCAGGATTAGTAATGCTTCCTTAGCTCTTGTCCTCTCACCAACACCTGACTTTACTCCTAAGACTTTTCAAAAACATTTTTTCCCTTTACCCTTGAGCTTAGCTTCACTCAGAGCCAGACCATCCATGTTTTTCTTTCCTCAAACATGTTACCTATTTCTCCTTTTTTCTTATCTTGGTTACATCCTCACACATTCAGTCACCTCAATCTGAGCCTTCAAGGAGGAGGAGCACTCCCTCCTTGACGCCCTCTTCTGTTTCCTTTTTTAGAAATTGTAATACAAGAAGGGGTGGGTTTTCATCCCCCACTCCCGCCCCCTTTACTCACCTTCTCCAACACGAGGGGAAAGAAAATTAAAGTGCGACCTGATCACAACCTTTAAGTCTTTAAAATACATTAATGAAGTGACAAAGAAGATTTTTTCGAGCTGCAGGCCATCACATGCAATAAAACTAGAACATTGTTAGAAAAGAAGTAAAATGATATGTCTGAAATGTGAGAGTGGTAGACGAATGTAACAAAATGAATGCATAGCAAATGTAAACAGCGTACAAAAACTTAGAATTATTGTATGATCGTAGGGAATGTTCAAAAAGTGGGGCCCTACGAGTTTAAATATACCTCCCCGTATTATACAAATGAGTTATTATACACAACTGACTTCGGCTTCTCTAACTGTAACAGTAAATTATGGCGTCGAATGTGTTATTTATCACGCTCTCAAAATTCGTGAATCTAGTGTCAAAACAGAAAGGAAATTTTTGTCGAGGGACATTGTTATGCTTATAACATTTACAATGTGTCCCCATATACTGTGTCTTTGGGCTCTATGCCACTCCTTATATGTTTCTTGATATTGATATATCTGTAAAAACTTTTAGAATCTCTCTGGCAATACTCACTTCATACTTTTTCTTAGCTTGCTTGGTAGGAGAGAGCAGGATACATGGATAAGGAGCAGGATAGATGGATAATGTGTATGTGGACTGCCATAAAAAACTTTGACACTTTACCACAGAATGGCTGGTAAAGAAACTGAATCCTCAGGCAGAAATAAAGGGGACGACCTCTTCAATGTGCAGAACATTACCTTAGAAAAAGGAAAGCAAGAACCATGACAGAGAAGGCTCCTTAAAGTGGGGTGAGGTTTCCACTCGAGTGCCACAGGGTTCAGTACTAAGAACACTGCTCCTCTTGATCAACATGAATTATTTGACAAAAGCAATTAACTCTCGTTTGAATATCTTAGTGGAGGATGCTAGGGTCATCGATGATAGGAGTAAAGATTGAGGAACATTACACCAACTTACAAGGGCCTAAGACAAATGCTAGAGCTGGCCTGATACATAGTTCATGAAATTCAAACCGAGTAAATGTAAGATGTTGAGGGTGGGACAGAGAGAAAGTGAATCTAAACATAAATATCATCAAGAAAGATTAAAACTCCAGAGACTTGTGTGAAAAGGAATTGGGAGTCTCCATTGTACCTAGTATGTCATTAAAGATCACCAGCTTAACCCTTTTCTTAAAAAAAGAAAATGAGTGTAAAGGAAAATATGTCAGGTGGCTCATCTTAAAAGTGCACTTAAGTACACGATAAGGAAATGTTCAGAACTCTGTTCACATCCTACATTAGGCAAAACTAGGATAAACTTCACAAATTTGGTAACTACGCTTGAGGAAATACAGAGAAATAATATAGACCGTTCACAGGAGGACAACAAAGACGGTACCAGAATCAAGGAACCTCATTTCCAGAGTAAGGTTACAGGTACATGAATTTGTTCAATAAAAGAAAAGAGTTAAGATGACTTGATCTAAACTTTGAAGATTTCAAACTAATCCGATGATGTATTGATAAACATTTCTTCGAAAGTTTCAAAAATAGAACCAAAGTTAATAACACTAACTTGGGCAGAAAAAATAGAGATGTAAAGCACTCATATATTATGAGAATGGTGAGTGAGTAGAATAAAGTGTTTAAAAAGTATGACTGGAGAGAAGGTTTGAGAGATAGGCTCCGAAAGTGTAGGACTTTATCAACTCCCTACACTACATGAATAGATATTACACACACACACACACACACACATATATATATATATATATATATATATATATATATATATATATATATATATATATATAAACAAGCCTCCGCGATGCAAAGGTAATCTTTACTGACTATGAGTCACCATGGGCCAGCTTGGAGTGGGGACTCACATGGGTTAGGATCCTCAGCTTGGCAGTCGGCCTACACCCAACACATGCTTCCATCTTCTCTTTGGGGCTGGTTGTTAAATGGGGTACCTGTGTTGTGTTTGCGCAGATATACAGGAGTGAAGACATTATATCTATAAGCAAGGTTAAGAGCCGGGATAACACGAGTATAATACTTTCTCCTTGTAATCACACCACCTTTTGTTAACAGATGAAGAAACTATGGAACTGCAGCTTTTACAGGTCTATTGTTTAAATAAATAGAGGAAGAAGATATCATACGAGCCCCAAAATTAGTTCTTTATTTAGGAATTACTTAACCTTGTGGCTAGATGCAGTTATCAAGGGGGCTGTGAATGCATGTGAATTGCTTACAAACAACTTGCTAACGAAAGTTGGCAAGTGTACCATAGCAATGATTTCTCCTGGTTCATCCTTAAATAACTATCAAAACAAATTATGTGACTGACTGAGAATAACAATAATGAGTATATGGAAAACTTTACATTAAAGAGAAGTTCAACACCAAAAACTTGAGTGGTGCAAGTGATGTTTTTTATTACTAGAAGGCAACTAAGCCGCACGCCAGCTGAACCAGCCAACTTCGCTCCAAACTTTCCATCTAAAAATAAGTGTTCACGTTACAACCAAAACTTGGCTGTGAATATTTTAAAAACTATGAATAAACAATGGGGACTGTAGTTCCTGTTTAACTTGTAATAGCTCTTTTATCGTAACCTAAAAGAGAGAAGATGACAATATTAGAGAAAGAGCAGAATTTTGATTACTTTGAATGGGGGTTAGCAGAGGGTCTGTTAGGTGAAAGTTGTATGAAGAATATTCTCAGGTTTTTTCATATGAAGGAAAGATAAAATGATAAGAAAAGACGAGGGGGATGAAACAGCTGAGGCCTTAATGATGGAGAAGCTTATGTCAATAATAAGATTTAATGCCACAAAAAATAGATGAAGGTATTGGAAAATATGGAATATCGACAACGTCTCGACAAGCATGAAAGGTGCCAGCAAATAAGTAAAGGAATTTGGGAACGAAGGATAACGATGAATGACTACAACTGAAAAACTACAGTGGCTGAAGGAAATAAAAACGACCAGAGGAACATGAGCACTCTAAGTGGTAAGGATCAGTGTTTGAAGGAAAGCGAAGCTTCTGTGGGAGAGCAAGGAACAGATCAGCTGAAAGACCTGCCTATCACACAGACATCAGATGCTATAGGAGGAGGTGAACGGCAGAATTGAGGAAATGAATTTGGGACTGAAGAACAAAAACCAAGAGCAGTTATTGATGTACAGGAACAGAGATCTGGGGACAGTGAAGAGGAACAGAGACTTATTATGTGAATCTAGAGTTAACAAATACCCAAACACAAAGCGACAGTTGTTCATATAGAACATTTGATGGCAGATTCTGTAGGAGGTGGAGTGCTCAAAATCGATTCATTAAGGCAAAGACTGAAAAACTAGAATAACCAATGATACAAGAAAATGGTCTAAACCAAAGGAAAATGAGTTAGTGTAGCGAGAGGCAGACAGGGGAAGGCGTCGATGATTTCGAAACTGGAAGAAGACTATGATGCAATAAAGGAAGAGTGAGTAATGACAGAAGAAATACAAACAGAACAAAAGTGAGGCCGTAAAGAAAGCAGAGAAATTTGGAAGATGTTGCCAAAATATAAGTGTAATAAAAAGTAAAAAGCGGAGATGTGTTGCCAGAATGCACATCAGCAGGCTAAAGATAATCTGCCAGCAGGGGATCAGTCAGTGGATTGTCCACCAGAGCGGCGAGATGAGAGGAAGAGAAAGAAAAAAATAAAGATTATGGTAAAAAAGCAAAGGAAAAGGGAGCACAGAAGAGGCTAGAGAGCATGTAGGCCTCGCCATGGCCTCACAGAGGCTAAGTATATTAAGCAAAGCCAAAGACTGACTAAATGTTATGTATATGAAAGTAGTTAGACTGGTAGCAAACGCGAGAGAGAGAGAGAGAGAGAGAGAGAGAGAGAGAGAGAGAGAGAGAGAGAGAGAGAGAGAGAGAGAGAGAGAGAGAGAGAGAGAGAGAGAGAGAGAGAGAGAGAGAGAGAGAGAGAAGTTTAAAAATCAAACTGGGGAAACGAAGCCTGATATTTCTAGAGCAGTGGAGACGAAACTTCCTTGAGATAAGAACTATCAGTAACCAGTCTCTCCACAGGAATACATGATTGGATGGAAAGAAAAGGAAAACGGAGGAGGAGGTGGAGTAATCATCGTAAAAGGAACAAAAAAATTTCAATAAATATCGATGGACGAACCTTCAAACTAAGCTTAGCGTAGAGAAATTATATGAAAACTTGCTTAATGGTGTTGATGATCAACAGTCCCACCAAATGAAAATTAACGAACCAAAACAACAAATATGGAAGTGAATATTGAAGTTATAATCAGTTCGTTTACAGTGAGATACTTATATAAAGATGGCAAAGTCTTGCAGATAATAGATCTTAGTTATAAAGAAATAAGCTAAGAATGATGCGATTCTCTCACAACTGTAGAGTAACGAAAACATATATTATCATTATGTACAAAAAGCTTTCCTATATCAGAATGTCAGTCAATATACTAAAGTTATTACGGTCGATGAACAATCAGTGCTAGATCTTACTTCAGGTACTCCAACATAGGAATAGAGAACATTAGATGCGATTATCTACCTAGAACGTGAGATCTAGTGACTCCTGAGTTTGACTACGTGGTCAGTGAAGACAGAAGTGAAGGTGAGAGAAGAAAACAGAATTAAAGAGCAAAAAGATTAGTAGAAACATAAAAACTGGAACATACATTCAGAATAGAGAATGTTGTGTTGGGAGTTTTTGCGAAACCTATAATGAATGGGTCAGATCTCGGTTACCTCTGACAGCATACAGTGAGGGGTATGTGCTTCGTACAAAATATCAGAAAGAAAATGCACTGCAAAGACGAAATAAGCAGTACAACAGTTAAAGAGCATTTGAAAGGTAGCGCTACGGAGGCGAGGGATGAACATAGCTGGGTATGGAAGAGGACAAGAGAAACTGAAAAAGAGTATTCCATTGATTGATAAGAAGTAACTGTAGGTCATAGACCAACTAATCAGGCTGATAGATTCAGAGAAACGACCTGCTGAATGTGATGATGAAACATTCGAGGAACTGAATAATGTTAAAAACATATTTACAGAAGAGGACAAACTAACTCCTACACAAGTGAGATGGAATGAGGAGGGGAATGTGGAAAGCAATGCAATTTTCATGAGGACATACGTTTCGTATTGATCGGTTCTGATCCATACAAGCAGCACGTCTGATGAAGTGCCTCCATATGTGCAACAAGAGTGTCACATACACCTGGCAGTCCGCAGGATCTGTTTACAAAATGAATGTGAAGAAAGTGCAGCGCCAAGGTACTGGAAGTGAGAAAATGTCGTGCTCCGACGAGCATATTAAGCACTGGAAACAATCATCAAAGACAAATAGATGATAACTTGCAATGATGTAACAATCTAAATGACAGACTAAATGTGTCCAGGAAAAGTAATATTTGTTCGAGTGAGTGACGTCTGCCTTAGACGTAAGAGATGGATGGTTGGAACAAATATTTCCAGACTGCCAGGAGGCATTTTGTACCACAGTAACGCATCAGGGGGCCTAGATTTCCAGGTAGACAAAAAGGTGAGACTCTTTCAATTAATCAAAAATCATCTTAGTGGAAAGGAATAGACGACACCTGTCAAAGGAACTCTTTCGTGGATGGCTGGTGTCAACACTGGTGTGCTGTTACCGATCTACGTAAACGACTTGTCAGGAGGGTAACATTCATACCTGAATATGTTTGCTAATGTTACTCAGGTCGTGAAAGAAGTAACTAATGACGAGGATTATGTTTGTTTACAAATAGACTTAAAAACCTCCAGAGTTGGTCTGATACATGGCTGGTTTTCAACCCAAGAAAATGCATGTGAATGAATGTGTGTGTGTGTGTGGGGGTGTGTGTGTGTGTGGGGGTGTGTGTGTGTGTGTGTGTGTGTGTGTGTGTGTGTGTGTGTGTGTGTGTGTGTGTGTGTGTGTGTCTGTGTGTTTGTATGTGTGTATGTGTGTGTATATAAGACATATGAGTCAGCATTGTACTCAACGCATTTTAACAGCACCACATCATGAGTGCTGTTATGAAGGGAAGCTGTTTACTAATAAATGTTAGAATCTTTTTAAATACACTAATAAGATATTAAGTTAGCTCACATTGTGCTCATAATAGACTACACTTCTCAGGTTTGCTGTGGGTACTAATAGAGACATGAAGAATCAAGAAAGAATCCCTCAAGTGAGGGCAACAAGGAACAAAATCGAAGCAAGAGAGGTAAATTACATAGAAGGTCTGGAGGCCATAAACTTATCCATCATGGAAGGGAGAAGAACAAGTGGGCTCTTGATAACGACCTTCAAGTTTGACAACGTCGAAAGTGAAGTTCTGTGAAAGATGTGATGAAATATCAACCAGAAGTCGTAGCAAGAAATTAAGGAAGACTTGTTAGACAAGTTGTAATGAAGTAGTTTTTATGGTTGGATAAATCACTTGCAATTAAAATGTAAGTAGAGATTATGTACGTAAAGTTGTTTTATATATATGATTATAAAGAACAAATAATACTAATAACAATAATGTCTATAAGAATAATCATAGTAATAACGAAAGCAATAATACTGATACTAAAATGATACTGATATCAATAATCGTAATAATGATAATAATAATAATAGTAAAAACAATGATAATAATAACAATAATAATAATAATAATAATAATAATAATAATAATAATAATAATGATAATAATAATAATAATTTTGATAATAATGATAATAAAAATAATAATACTAATAATGATAATGATAATAGTAATAATGATAATAATAATAATAGTAATAATAATAACAATAATGATAATAATGATAATAATTTATAAGGAATACCTGGCTTAAAAAGACAGATATACATAAGTATACGTATGTAAGTAGGAGAGATGGCCAGAGAGCGTTACTGGATTTCGTGTTAATTGATAGGTGCGCGAAAGAGAGACTTTTGGATGTTAATATGCTGAGAGGTGCAACTGGAGGGATGTCTGATCATTATCCTGTGGAGGCGAAGGTGAAAATTTGTAGAGGTTTACAGAAAAGATGAGAGAATGTTGGGTGAAGAGAGTGGTGAGAGTAAGTGACCTTCGGAAGGAGACTTGTGTGAGGAAGTACCAGGGGAGAGTGACTACATAATGGAAAAAGGTGAGAACAAAGGACGTAAGGGGAGTGGGGGAGGAATGGGATGTATTTAGGGAACCAGTGATGGCTTGTGCAATAGATGCTTGTGGCATGAGAAGCGTGGGAGGTGGGCAGATTAGAAAGGGTAGTGAGTGGTGGGATGAAGAAGTAAGATTATTAGTGAAAAATATTAGAGAGGCACTTGGACGATTTTTGCAGTGAAATAATGCAATTGACTTGGAGATATATAAAAAAATGGGGCAAGAGGTCAAGAGAAATGCGCAATATGTAAAAAAGATGGCAAAATTAAATTCTAGGGAGAATAAAAAGATATTTTGGAAGGAGGTAAATAAGTGCGTAAGCCAAAGGAACAAATGGAAACATCAGTGAAGGGGGCTAATGAGGAGGTGATAACAGGTAGTGGTGGTGTGAGAAGGAGATGGAGTGAGTATTTTCAAGGTTTCTTCAATATGTTTGATGATAGAGTAGCAGATATAGGGTGTTTTGGTCGAGGTGGTGTGCAAAGTGAGAGGGTTAAGGAGAATGATTTAGTAAACAGAGAAGAGGTAGTAAAAGCTTTGCGGAAGATGAAGGCCGGCAAAGCAGCGGGTTTGGATGGTATTGCAGTGGAATTTACTTAAAAAGGGGGTGATTGTATTGTTGACTGGTTGGTAAGGTTATTTAATGTATGTGTGGCGGGGTTCCTGAGGATTGGCGGAATGCTTGCATAGTGCCATTGTACAAAGGCAAAGGGGATAAAGGTAAGTGCCCAAATTACAGAGGTATAAGTTTGTTGAGTATTCCTTGGAAATTATATGGGGGAGGGGGGGTATTGATTGAGAGGATGAAGACATGTACAGAGCATCAGATTGGGGAAGAGCAGTGTGGTTTCAGAAGTCGTAGAGGTTGCGTGGATCAGTGTTTGCTTTGAAAAATGTATGTGAGAAATACTTAGAAAAGCAAATGGATTTGTATGTAGCATTTATGGAGCTAGAGAAGGCTTATGATGGAGTTGATAGAGATGCTTTATGGAAGGTATTAAGAATATATATGGTGTAGGAAGTAAGTTGTTAGAGGCAATGAAAAGAGTTTTATCGAGGATTAAGGCATGTATATGTGTAGGAAAGCAGGAAAGTGATTGGTTCTCAGTGAATGTTGGTTTGAAGCAGGAATGTATGATGTCTCCATGGTCGTTTAATTTGTTTATCGATGGGGTTGTTAGGAAGATGAATGCAAGAGTTTTGGAAAGAGGGGCAAGTATGCAGTCTGTTGTGGATGAGAGAGCTTGGGAAGTGAGTCAGTTGTTGTTCGCCGATGATACAGCGCTGGTGGCTGAATCTTGTGAGAAACTACAGAAGCTGGTGACTGAGTTTGGTAAAGTGTGTGAAAGAAGAAAGCTGAGAGTAAATGTGAATAAGAGCAAGGTTATTAGGTACAATAGGGTTAAGAAACAAGTCAACTGGGAGGTAAGTTTGAATAGAGAAAAACTGGAGGAAGTGAACTGTTTTAGATTTCTTGGAGTGGATTTGGCATGGGATGGAACTATGGAAGCAGGAGTGAATCATATGGTAGGGGAGGGGGCGAAAGTTCTGGGAGCGTTGTAAAATGTGTGGAAGTCGAGAACGTTATCTCGGAAAGCAAAAATGGGTATGTTTTAAGGAATAGTGGTTTCAAGAATGTTGTATGGTTGCGAAGCGTGGGCTATGGATAGACTTATTCGGAGGAGGGTGAATGTGCTGGAAATAAGTTGTTTGAGGACAATATATGGTGTGAGATGGTTTGATCGAGTAAGTAATAGTAGGGTAAGAGAGATGTGTGGTAATAAAAAGAGTGTGGTTGAGAGAGCAGAAGAGGGGGTTCTGAAATGGTTTGGTCACATGGACAGAATGAGTGAGGAAAGATTGACCAAGAGGATATATGTGTCAGAGGTGGAGGGAACGAGGAGAAGTGGGAGACCAAATTGGAGGTGGAAAGATGAAGTGATAAAGATTTTGAGTGATCGGGGCCTGAACATGCAGGAGGGTGAAAGGCCTGCAAGGAATAGAGTGAATTGGAACGATGTGGTATACTGGGGTCAACGTACTGTCAATGGATTGAACCAGGCCATGTGAATCATCTGGGGTAAACCATAGAAAGTTGTGCGGGGCCTGGATGTGGAAAGGGAGCTGTGGTTTCGGTTCACTATTACATGACAGCTAGAGACTGAGTGTGAACTTTTTAAACATTTTATTCTACTCACTCACCATTCATTGTCATACGATATCAGTGCTTTACATCTTCTCTATTTTTCTAAACTAGTTAGTGTTATTGACTTTAGTTCTATCTTTAAAACTTTCGAAGAAATGTTTATCGATACATCATCAGATGAGTTTGAAATCTTCAAAGTTTAGATCAAGTCATACTAACTTTTTTCTTTTATTGAACAAATTCATGTACCTGTAACCTTACTCTACTGTAAATGAGGTTTCTTGATTCTGGTACCATCTTTGTTGTCCTCCTGTGAACGGTCTATATTATTTCTCTGTATTTCTTCAAGCGTAATTACCAAATTTGTGAAGTTTATCCTAGTTTTGCCTAATGTAGGATGTGAACAGAGATCTGAACATTTCCTTATCATGTACTTAAGTGCACTTTTAAGATTAGCCACCTGACATATTTTCCTTTACAGTCATTTTCTTTTTTTAAAAAAGAGTTAAGCTGGTGATCTTTAATGACATACTAGGTACAATGGAGACTCCCAATTCCTTTTCACACAAGTTTTTGGAGTTTTTATCTTTCTTGATGATATTCATATTGAGATTCACTTTCTCTGTGTCCCACCCTCAACATCTTGCATTTACTCGGTTTGAATTTCATGAACTATGTATCAGTCCAGCTCTAGCATTTGTCTTAGGCCCTTGTAAGTTGGTATAATGTTCCTCAATCTTTACTCCTATCATCGATGACCCTAGCATCCTCCACTAAGATATTCAAACGAGAGTTAATTGCTTTTGTCAAATAATTCATGTTGATCAAGAGGAGCAGTGTTCTTAGTACTGAACCCTGTGGCACTCGAGTGGAAACCTCACCCCACTTTAAGGTGCCTTCTCTGTCATGGTTCTGGCTTTCCTTTTTCTAAGGTAATGTTCTGCACATTGAAGAGGTCGTCCCCTTTATTTCTTCCTAAGAATTCAGTTTCTCTACCAGCCATTCTGTAGTAAAGTGTCAAAATTTTTTATGGCAGTCCACATACACATCATCCATCTATCCTGCTCCTCTTCTCTCTCCTACTAAGCAAGCTAAGGAAAAGTATGAAGTGAGTATTGCAAGAGAGATTTTAAAAGATTTTACAGATATATCAATAAAAAGAAACATATAAGGAGTGGCATAGAACCCAAAGACACAGTATTTGGGGACACATTGTAAATGCTATAAGCATAACAATGTCCCTGGACAAAAATTTCCTTTCTGTTTTGACACTAGAATTCATTCACGAATTTTGAGACTCGATGTCATAATTTACTATTACAGTTAGAGAAGCCGAAGCCAGGTGTGTATAATAACTTATTTGTATAATACGGGGAGGTATATTCAAACTCGTAGGGCGCCATTTTTTTAACATTCCCTACGATCATACAATATTTCTAAGTTTTTGTAAGCTATTTACATTTACTATGCATTCAATTTGTTACATGCATCTACCACTCTCATATTTCAGACATAGTATTTTACTTCTCTAACAAGGTTCTAGTTTTATTGCATGTGATGGCCTGCAGCTCGAAAAAATCTTCTCTGTCACTTCATTAATGTATTTCAAAGACTTAAAAGTTGCGATCAGGTCGCACTTTAATTTTCTTTCCCCCGTGTTGGAGAAGGTGAGTAAAGGGGGCGGGAGTGGGGGGATGAAAACCCTCCCCTTCTTGTATTACAATTTCTAAAAGAGGAAACAGAAGAGGGCGTCAAGGAGGGAGTGCTCCTCTTCCTTGAAGGCTCAGATTGAGGTGACTGAATGTGTGAGGATGTAACTAAGATAAGAAAAAAAGAGAAATAGGTAACATGTTTGAGGAAAGAAAAACATGGATGGTCTGGCTCTGAGTGAAGCTAAGCTCAAGGGTAAAGGGGAAAAATGTTTTTGAAAAGTCTTAGGAGTAAAGTCAGGGGTTGGTGAGAGGACAAGAGCTAAGGAAGCATTACTAATCCTGAAGGAGATGTGGGAGTCTATGATAAAGTGCAAGAGAGTGGGTAAAACTAAAATTGGATGGAGAGAGATGGATGATTATTGGGGCTTATGTACCTGGTCATGATGAGAAAGATCATGAGAGGCAAGTGTTTTGGGAGCAGCTGAGTGAGTGTCTTAGCAGTTTTGATGCACGAGACCGGGTTATAGTGATGGGTGATTTAAAAGCGAAGGGGAGTAATGTGGCAGTTGAAGGTATAATTGGTGTATATGGGGTATTCAGTGTTGGGAATGGAACTAGTGAAGAGTTTGTGGATTTGTGTGCTGAAAAAAAGTGATTGAGAATAACTGGTTTAAAAAGAGAGATATACATAAGTATATGAATGTGAGTAGGAGAGAGGGTCAAAGGGCATTATTTGATTACGTGATAATTGATAGGCGTATAAAAGAGGGCTTTTGGATGTGATCGTGCTGAGAAGGGCGGCTTACTGAACGATACGTGGTCTAGCAGTTCTAGATGATCGAGGGGCACATCAGTAGCCAGTACTCGGGAGCTAAAGAAGCGTAGAAAACCAACACTGTAGTGTAGGTCGAGTGGGTTCAAGTTTTGATGTAACCTGCAATTGCGTTAGATTCAACTCTGTCAAGTATGTAAGTAGAGCGAGATTCACCCCTCTCCCCTCCTCCTCCAACATATGGTGAATGTACTACATACAAGGACAAGGCAGTCACTTGCGTATTTGGAGGAACTTTTCAGAAGAGAAGAATTTTACCTTATCTAAACCAAACCCAGTTTTTCTCACGGATATATTTAGTTGCCTGTGTAATGCGTGGTTTCTAAGACATATTAGATATTGCCGTGATACCAAGTATGTTCATTGCGTTGAGCGGTGTAATCATAAGGAAATCAAAGGAGAAGGCAAAATTAGAAGATTTCTTTAGAAAGAATAAAAAAACAAAGGTTTTAAAAGCGTTAAACATAACTAGGTTACATCTGTCTCTCACTCGCATCCTCAGTCCATCCCCAGTGTTCAAGTAAACAACAGAATGAGATCTTCATGATTTCTTACTTTGCGGGTTAAGGTAAATCGTTCGTCTCCACACAACGCGATTCTATTGCATTCGATTCCGAGGTGCTCCTCTTGTACTGTCCAATGACACGTCCACAGCCTTAACAAACTGTCTGGCTTCATATTAAGTCATCTCTTCTGCAGTCTATTTATCCCTTTACCTATACTACTATATATCGCTTTGACCTATCTGCTATCTGCCATACTTTCTACATCATAAAAGATTTTGTTTTACGTAACGTACTCTTTTCACGATTGCGCTTTCATTATACCAATGCTTAGCAAGATACCTATCTTTATTAGACTCATTTCTTTTACCTATTGTGATACACATATGTAAACGTGTGAGTAACATCCAAACAACAGAGGTGAGAAAAATGTTCCTTCATGCAAGCTCCTGGCACCTCTGCTGTGTACACAGCTTCCTGCGTGCTTCTAATTTTTCTTTCTTGCAAAACTTTACTTTCTGTTCTAAGCTTCCCACTGCCACCTTGACTCAGTCTCATTTTCTAATATCTGAACTCATCGTCAACCTCCAGTTCTACAACATTTATATTAACATTATTCTGTGATATCATCTATTTTGATTTATAAAACTTAACCTGTTTCATTGTCAACACTTTGCTCCTACACACATAATCTTTGTTGTTTACCACTCTAGTAAATTGTTCCTCTGATTAAGCTAACAGTATGACACTATCTGCGTACAACATGCCCCATTCAAAAATCCTATTGGGTGAAAGGAATAAATGGAGAAAAAAAGAACGTAGAAATTAATCGGGGTTGCGTTGTGTTTGTAAACCTAGCTCTAAGCGACTATAGGAAGAGGAATAAATAACCGTAATGAGGAAAGAAAATCATAGTTTAACTCCATCAGAAGAGAATTATGGTATAGGTGACACCTCTGAATCCTTGTTAGACTTTGAGAATATAAATGTTCTTGTTGAATATGCCTGACTAACATACACGTTATTCAACGGTGACTTAAGGACTGATTTGTGCTGGTATCCCCAGCAAATTTATTGTGCATCCCATGCTCCTCCTGTGAGCGGCAGCGCAAAAGGATTACAAGGGTCACAGAGGGTCTTAGCTAGACCCAAGTTGGTTGATATTACATAAGATGTTACAGTTCGTATTTCAGTACATACATTACATAGTTTCATATGGTAAGTTTTACCAACAAGATGTAAAAAGTGGATATAAACATAAAATTTCAAGTATCATGTTATCAATCATAAGTGTTGTGATATTTCTCTGGAAAGTTAACAAGTAATGAGTTGGTATGATACAGGTAAGTAAAAGTACACCTGTCACCTACATGCATGGACAACGTTTGGCGCTTGTGACTGTTAGATGCATCAGTGATGGGCGAATGTTACTCAGAAATAACAACAAATAGACTACTTCTTTAACACTTAAAGGAAAACTTGTCTTTCCATTTTTTTTTTTCAATTTTACGACACTTTCTTGAATGGACAGTGTTCATTACTGACATACATATGTAAGCGTTTCATCTAATGAATCAAGACAAAAGTGTGAGCCTGAATACTAGAAGTCTTTTTTTTCTGTCAGTCGGTGAGTTATATCACTCGGCAGTAAATGATAACATCCTGATGCCAGTCAGTAATCATACCTAGGATGTTCTTAATCTTTGTATCCCTCACTCACTCCAGTTATTGAATAAACCCCGCGCAAATCATCAGTGCCTTTAGTTACTTCTCAAACTATCTTTGCAACTGTGTCATTTCAATTGTACTGGTCTTTCCTGAAGGTGAAGGTGTTGGTTCATATCCGCCTGCTCTTGAGTTAGGGGTTCCACCAGGTCATGCATTATCATGACGATAAGGGTCAGATTGTACTTTGGACGTTATAGTCAGTTTCACAGAAATCTACTAAGATAATCATAATCAGATCTTAGTGTAAAACAGCAATACATTTCTGTGGCGAAGTGTAGCGAACGTAGATTATATCAAGGCGTACAGACAGCGTCTGCCAGTCTGAAAGTTACGTTTGTTTTATCATTAACCACACTGAACATGTCTACTGTCATCCTTTGACTAGGTGTACACGTTGTATTTGTCTGTATGTCAGTTTCACTCGGAGTCTCCCCTTGCTCTTTCACACACAAGATCATTTGTAGGAAAAGCTTCAAACATACAGCATCATCTGCTGGCCATGCAGAGAATAGCCAGGCTTCATATCGTCTAAATGCACACTTACATCCTTCCCTGTAATGATATTTTCTTTTTTTCATTCCGTAAACAACGTTACCAATGTTGCTTATCACACGGTAAGAAACTTGAAGTCAGGGTTGGAGCTTCGTTGATATACATGTTTTAGGTTCATCTGACTTGTATACATGCTCAAGTTTATGTAAGATTAATCTCACAGATCCTCCCTCAAAAATGAGTTAACAACCAGCAAATATTCAGTTCCCTTTTAACGATGTCTTTTTAATAAAATCATCAGAATGATAACATGTTGAGAGTAAATGTGGTCTTAAAATTATGTGTAACACCTGAAGAAGGTGTCTGATTTATCAGTTGATGGATGTAGCTTGACATTAAGGGCCTCAATGGCAGTAGCAATTGATAAACCTAAAGCCTAACCAGCAATCCACCCAAATAACAATGTTGCTTAACTCTTTTCTCAAAGACTTGATGATATATTACATTATGGTTTGAGTAGTTCAGCAGAAAATGTGGTGAATCATTTACGGCACAATGGTGAGCCGTGTTGTATATTTGCATTACTACTGGAAATATGAAGGTCCGTATTCAAGAACTATACGACAGGCGGTCGACTTTGCGAAGACGACGAAACTTGGCATCGGCAACGTGGTAATGCGACACAGGTCGACGCTGATTGGCTGGCTGGTATGACTATGCGTTGAATTATTGGAACGTTGCAAAGATGGCCTTCGCAAGAGGACCCCCCCCCCCCATCCGATGAGACTTTACGGTGGAAAATAATCGCTAACAATTCTATTTTGTATCTGTTAAATGATTATGCATTAAACACATTGGAGAATATTACTATCTTATGCTAAAGAGATGGGAATTCGAATGAAAGTTACAGGAAAATATTTTTTCGAGGCTGGTGCGAGTCTTACCGCAAATCATCAAAGACTATATAACAGTCTTTGGCGAATATAAACATTCTCAAGTATCGGTAAGACTCGCACCAGTCTTGAAAACATATTTTCCTGTAACTTTTGTTCAAAATCACATCTCTAGCATAAGGCAGTAATATTTCCGAATTCGTTTAATGCATAGATAATCATTTAAGAGATGAAATATATAATTGTTAACGATTATTTTCCGTTGTAAAGTCTCATCGCCCGGGGGTTCCCCTTGCAAAGGCCACCCTTGCAACGTTCCAATAATTCATCGCATAGTCATACCAGCCAACCAATCAGCGTCGACCTGCGTCGCATTACCACGTTCATGAATACGACGAATGCGAGCAAAGCTTCGTCGCCTTCGTAAAATCGACCGCCCGTCGTATCGTTCTTGAACACGGGCCGACATCCCACTCTAAATGATTTTCAGTTACCACATTTTCTTAAGATATTTGAAACGTTTTACTACACTGTGACTAACTAGAATGGCGATGAGGTGTAATTCTGCTGTCTGTCATCATAAATTTGAAAATTGTTTCTTTGAATATTGTTCATCACCAGGAATTACCTGCAATGGTATCCTATGTTAGCAAAAGGCCTGATTGATGGGTGACTACCTAACTATGTAAGACGTGTCTTTATGAATTTAAACCTTTGCTAATCATCTTGTGACGATGTCAGTACTGTTACTATCTAATTGTTCCATTTCCTGATCATCTGGAAACCTCTGGAGAAAGACCTACAATCGTCTCTGGTATTCATAATGTATGCATATGAACCTTAAAAGTTTTACAAAAAGATGGTCGTTCTTTATCATATAAGATCATAATGCAAATACAACTGACTCCCTAGGGCCAGCGTGACGCCCTAGCCGCACTCCACAGTTAACATTGTGAGTAACGTACGAGCAAGCGTCATGACCTTAGCGGTCTGGCACCGCAACCATTAATTCCACTTAATCAGAATCATTGATTGCTCATGACATAACAAACCATCAGACCTCAAGCAAAATGAGTAGAATTGATTTCCAGTCACTTCTAAGGAAATGCTTCAACTCACTCATGGTGTTGTTCATCTTGATCACACTGAACCACAAAACTTCTCATCAGTACTAGTGAGGGGCATAGCATCCCCCACACGCCATGTTTCTCTTGGTTGCTGCAGAAATTGGGGTAGCTTGCCTTATATGCAGTGTGGCGTCTCCCGCAACATGTTCTCGACCTGTGATATACTCATTATTTGATTTTTTTTTCTTTTTTTGCTTTGTCGCTGTCTCCCGCGTTTGCGAGGTAGCGCAAGGAAACAGACGAAAGAAATGGCCCAACCCACCCCCATACACATGTATATACATACGTCCACACACGCAAATAAACATACCTACACAGCTTTCCATGGTTTACCCCAGACGCTTCACATGCCTTGATTCAATCCACTGACAGCACGTCAACCACGGTATACCACATCGCTCCAATTCACTCTATTCCTTGCCCTCCTTTCACCCTCCTGCATGTTCAGGCCCCGATCACACAAAATCTTTTTCACTCCATCTTTCCACCTCCAAGTTGGTCTCCCTCTTCTCCTCGTTCCCTCCACCTCCAACACATATATCCTCTTGGTCAATCTTTCCTCACTCATTCTCTCCATGTGCCCAAACCATTTCAAAACACCCTCTTCTGCTCTCTCAACCACGCTCTTTTTATTTCCACACATCTCTCTTACCCTTACGTTACTCGATCAAACCACCTCACACCACACAATGTCCTCAAACATCTCATTTCCAGCACATCCATCCTCCTGCGAACCACTCTATCCATAGCCCACGCCTCGCAACCATACAACATTGTTGGAACCACTATTCCTTCAAACATACCCATTTTTGCTTTCCGAGATAATGTTCTCGACTTCCACACAGTCTTCAAGGCTCCCAGAATTTTCGCCCCCTCCCCCATCCTATGATCCACCTCCGCTTCCATGGTTCCATCCGCTGCCAGATCCACTCCCAGATATCTAAAACACTTTACTTCCTCCAGTTTTTCTCCATTCAAACTCACCTCCCAATTGACTTGACCCTCAACCCGACTGTACCTAATAACCTTGCTCTTATTCACATTTACTCTTAACTTTCTTCTTTCACACAATTTACCAAACTTAGTCACCAGCTTCTGCAGTTTCTCACATGAAACAGCCACCAGCGCTGTATCACCAGCGAACAACAACTGACTCACTTCCCAAGCTCTCTCATCCCCAACAGACTTCATACTTGCCCCTCTTTCCAAAACTCTTGCATTCACCTCCCTAACAACCCCATCCATAAACAAATTAAACAACCATGGAGACATCACACACCCCTGCCGCAAACCTACATTCACTGAGAACCAATCACTTTCCTCTCTTCCTACACGCACACATGCCTTACATCCTCGATAAAAACTTTTCACTGCTTCTAACAACTTGCCTCCCACACCATATATTCTTAATACCTTCCACAGAGCATCTCTATCAACTCTATCATATGCCTTCTCCAGATCCATAAATGCTACATACAAATCCATTTGCTTTTCTAAGTATTTCTCACATACATTCTTCAAAGCAAACACCTGATCCACACATCCTCTACCACTTCTGAAACCACACTGCTCTTCCCCAATCTGATGCTCTGTACATGCCTTCATCCTCTCAATCAATACCCTCCCATATAGTT
>NC_092255.1:10351563-10365228 GCF_036320965.1 Panulirus ornatus
AGGTATCAGGTATACGTTTGTTGAGTATTCCTGGTAAATTATATGGGAGGGTATTGATTGAGAGGGTGAAGGCATGTACAGAGCATCAGATTGGGGAAGAGCAGTGTGGTTTCGGAAGTGGTAGAGGATGTGTGGATTAGGTGTTTGCTTTGAAGAATGTATGTGAAAAATACTTAGAAAAGCAAATGGATTTGTGTGTAGCATTTATGGATCTGGAGAAGCCATATGATAGAGTTGATAGAGATGCTCTGTGAAAGGTATTAAGAATATATGGCGTGGGAGGCAAGTTGTTAAAAGCCTTGAAAAGTTTTTATCGATGATGTAAGGCATGTGTACGTGTAGGAAGAGAGGAAAGTGATTGGTTCTCAGTGAATATAGGTTTACGGCAGGGGTTTTTGATGTCTCCATGGATGTTTAATTTGTTTATGGATTGGGTTGTTAGGGAGATGAATGCAAGAGTTTTGGAAAAAGTGGCAGGTATGCAGTCTGTTGTGGATGAGAGAGTTTGGGAAGTGAGTCAGTTGTTGTTCGCTGATGATACAGCTCTGGTGGTTTATTCATGTGAGAAACTGCAGAAGCTGGTGACTGAGTTTGGTAAAGTGTGTGAAAGAAGAAAGTTAAGAGTAAATGTGAATAAGAGCTAGGTTATTAGGTACACTAGGGTTCAGGGTCAAGTCAATTGGGAGGTATGTTAGAATGGAGAAAAACTGGAGGAAGTGAAGTGTTTTAGATATCTGGGAGTGGATCTGGCAGCGAATGGAACCATGGAAGCGGAAGTGAATCATAGGGTCGGGGGCGAAAATTCTGGGAGCCTTGAGGAATGACTGGAAGTCGAGAACATTATCTCGGAAAGCAAAAATGGGTATATTTGAAGGAATAGTGGTTCCAACAATGTTGTATGGTTGCGAGGCGTGGGCTATTGATAGAGTTGTGCGCAGGAGGGTGGATGTGCTGGAGATGAGATGTTTGAGGACAATATGTGGTGTGAGGTAGTTTGATCGAGTAAGTAATGTAAGAGTAAGAGAGATGTGTGGAAATAAAAAGAGCGTGGTTGAGAGAGCAGAAGAGGGTGTTTTGAAATGGTTTGGGCACATGGAGAGAATGAGTGAGGAAAGATTGACCAAGAGGATATATGTGTCGGATGTGGAGGGAACGAGGAGAAGTGGGAGACCATATTGGATGTGGAAAGGTTGAGTGAAAAAGATTTTGAGTGATTGGAGCCTAAACATGCAGGAGGGTGAAAGACGTACAAGAAATAGAGTGAATTGGAACGATGTGGTATATCGGGGTCGACGTGCTGTCAATGGATTGAACCAGGGCATGTGAAGCGTCTGGGGTAAACCATGGAAAGTTTTGTGGGGCCTGGATGTGGAAAGGGAGCTGTGGTTTCGGTGCATTATTACATGACAGCTAGAGACTGAGTGTGAACGAATGGGGCCTTTGTCTTTTCCTAGCGCTACCTCGCACATATGAGGGGGTAGGGGGTTGTTATTCCATGTGTGGCTGGGTGGCGATGGGAACAAATAGAGGCAGACAGTATGAATTCTGTACATGTGTATATATGTACATGTATATATGTGTATATTGAGATGTATAGGTGTGTATATTTGCGTGTGGGGATGTGTATGTATATACATGTTTGTGGGTGGGTTGGGCCATTCTTTCGTCTGTTTCCTTGCGCTACCTCGCTAACGCGGGAGACAGCGACAAAGCAAAATAATGGTAAAAGATATATATATATATATATATATATATATATATATATATATATATATATATATATATATATATATATATTTTTTTTTTTTTTTTCCTTTGTCGCTGTCTCCCGCGTTTGCGAGGTAGCGCAAGGAAACAGACGAAAGAAATGGCCCAACCCACCCCCATACACATGTATATACATACGTCCACACACGCAAATATACATACCTACACAGCTTTCCATGGTTTACCCCAGACGTTTCACATGCCCTGATTCAATCCACTGACAGCACGTCAACCCCGGTATACCACATCGCTCCAATCCACTCTATTCCTTGCTCTCCTTTCACCCTCCTGCATGTTCAGGCCCCGATCACACAAAATCTGTTTCACTCCATATTTCCACCTCCAATTTGGTCTCCCTCTTCTCCTCGTTCCCTCCACCTCCGACACATATATCCTCTTGGTCAATCTTTCCTCACTCATTCTCTCCATGTGCCCAAACCATTTCAAAACACCCTCTTCTGCTCTCTCAACCACGCTCTTTTTATTTCCACACATCTCTCTTACCCTTACGTTACTTTCTCGATCAAACCACCTCACACCACACATTGTCCTCAAACATCTCATTTGCAGCACATCCATCCTCCTGCGCACAACTCTATCCATAGCCCACGCCTCGCAACCATACAACATTGTTGGAACCACTATTCCTTCAAACATACCCATTTTTGCTTTCCGAGATAATGTTCTCGACTTCCACACATTCTTCAAGGCTCCCAGAATTTTCGCCCCCTCCCCCACCCTATGATCCACTTCCGCTTCCATGATTCCATCCGCTGCCACATCCACTCCCAGATATCTAAAACACTTCACTTCCTTCAGTTTTTCTCCATTCAAACTCACCTCCCAATTGACTTGACCCTCAACCCTACTGTACCTAATAACCTTGCTCTTATTCACATTTACTCTTAACTTTCTTCTTTCACACACTTTACCAAACTCAGTCACCAGCTTCTGCAGTTTCTTACATGAATCAGCCACCAGCACTGTATCATCAGCGAACAACAACTGACTCACTTCCCAAGCTCTCTCATCCCCAACAGACTTCATACTTGCCCCTCTTTCCAAAACTCTTGCATTCACCTCCCTAACAACCCCATCCATAAACAAATTAAACAACCATAGAGACATCACACACCCCTGCCGCAAACCTACATTCACTGAGAACCAATCACTTTCCTCTCTTCCTACCCGTACACATGCCTTACATCCTCGATAAAAACTTTTCACTGCTTCTAACAACTTGCCTCCCAGACCATATATTCTTAATACCTTCAACAGAGCATCACTATCAACTCTATCATATGCCTTCTCCAGATCCATAAATGCTACATACAAATCCATTTGCTTTTCTAAGTATTTCTCACATACATTCTTCAAAGCAAACACCTGATCCACACATCCTCTAACACTTCTGAAACCACACTGCTCTTCCCCAATCTGATGCTCTGTACATGCCTTCACCCTCTCAATGAATACCCTCCCATATAATTTACCCGGAATACTCAACAGACGTATACTTCTGTAATTTGAGCACTCACTCTTATCCCCTTTGCCTTTGTACAATGGCACTATGCACGCATTCCGCCAATCCTCAGGCACCTCACCATGAGTCATACATACATTAAATAACCTTACCAACCAGTCAACAATACAGTCACCCCCTTTTTTAATAAATTCCACTGAAATACCATCCAAACCCGCTGCCTTGCCGGCTTTCATCTTCCGCAAAGCTTTTACTACCTCTTCTCTGTTTACCAAATCATTTTCCCTAACCCTCTCACTTTGCACACCACCTCGACCAAAACACCCTATATCTGCCACTCTATCATCGAACACATTCAACAAACCTTCAAAATACTCACTCCATATCCTTCTCACATCACCACTACTTGGTATCACCTCCCCATTTGCGCACTTCAATGAAGTTCCCATTTGCTCCCTTGTCTTACGCACTTTATTTACCTCCTTCCAGAACATCTTTTTATTCTCCCTAAAATTTAATGATACTCTCTCACCCCAACTCTCATTTGCCCTTTTTTTCCACCTCTTGCACCTTTCTCTTGACCTCCTGTCTCTTTCTTTTATACGTCTCCCACTCGATTGCATTTTTTCCCTGCAAAAATCGTCCAAATGCCTCTCTCTTCTCTTTCACTAATACTCTTACTTCTTCATCCCACCACTCACTACCCTTTCTAATCAACCCACCTCCCACTCTTCTCATGCCACAAGCATCTTTTGCGCAATCCATCACTGATTCCCTAAATACATCCCATTTCTTTCTTTCAGACCATTCGCTATTTCCCGCATTAGCGAGGAAGCGTTAGGAACAGAGGACTGGGCCTTAGTGGGAATATCCTCACCTGGCCACCTTCTATGTTCCTTCTTTTGGAAAATTAAAAAATTTCCAGATTTGGATTTCCAGCCACCCGCTCCCTCCCCTTTTAGTCGCTTTCTACGACACGCAGGGAATACGTGGGAAGTATTCTTTCTCCCCTATCCCCAGGGAAGTGAAGTGTTTTAGATATCTGGGAGTGGATCTGGCAGCGGATGGAACCATGGAAGCGGAAGTGGATCATAGGGTGGGGGAGGGGGCGAGAATTCTGGGAGCCTTGAAGAATGTGTGGAAGTCGAGAACATTATCTCGGAAAGCAAAAATGGGTATGTTTGAAGGAATAGTGGTTCCAACAATGTTTATGGTTGCGAGGCGTGGGCTATGGATAGAGTTGTGCGCAGGAGGATGGATGTGCTGGAAATGAGATGTTTGAGGACAATGTGTGGTGTGAGGTGGTTTGATCGAGTAAGTAACGTAAGGGTAAGAGAGATGTGTGGAAATAAAAAGAGCGTGGTTGAGAGAGCAGAAGAGGGTGTTTTGAAATGGTTTGGGCACATGGAGAGAATGAGTGAGGAAAGATTGACCAAGAGAATATTTGTGTCGGAGGTGGAGGGAACGAGGAGAAGAGGGAGACCAAATTGGAGGTGGAAAGATGGAGTGAAAAAAATTTTGTGTGATCGGGGCCTGAACATGCAGGAGGGTGAAAGGAGGGCAAGGAATAGAGTGAATTGGAGCGATGTGGTATACCGGGTTGACGTGCTGTCAGTGGATTGAATCAAGGCATGTGAAGCGTCTAGGGTAAACCATGGAAAGCTGTGTAGGTATGTATATTTGCGTGTGTGGACGTATGTATATACATGTGTATGGGGGTGGGTTGGGCCATTTCTTTCGTCTGTTTTATTGCGCTACCTCGCAAACGCGGGAGACAGCGACAAAGAAAAAAAAAAAAAAAAAAAAAATATATATATATATATATATATATATATATATATATATATATATATATATTTATATACATATATATACATAGGGGATAGGGGAGAAAGAATACCTCCTACGTATTCCTCACGTGTCATAGAAGGTGACTAAAGAGGACGGGAGCGGGGGCTGGAAACCCTCCCCTCCTTGTATTCTAACTTTCTAAAATGGGAAACAGACGGAGGAGTCACGCGGAGAAACCTCATCCTCCTCGAAGGCTCAGATTGGGGTGGGTCAATGTATGTGGTTGTAAACAAAATGAGAAAAAAGGTAAGATAAGTAGTATGTTTGAGGAGAGGAACCTGGATGTTTTCGCTCTGAGTGAAATAAAGCTCAAGGGTAAAGTGGAAGAGTGGTTTAGTAATGATTTGGGAGTAAAGTCAGGGGTTAGTGAGATGACAAGAGCAAGGGAAGGAGTAGCTCTACTCCTGAAACAGGAGTGGTGGGAGTATGTGATAGAGTGTAAGAAAGTGAACTCTAGTTTGATATGGGTAAAGCTGAAATTGGATGTAGAGAGATGGGTGATTATTCGTGCATTTGTACCTGGGCATGAGAAGAAAGATCATGAGAGGCAGGTGTTTTAGAAGCAGCTGAGTGAGTGTGTTATTAGTTTTGATGCACGAGACCGGGTTATAGTGATGGGTGACCTAAATGGAAAGGTGGGTAATGTGGCAGTTGAAGGAATGATTTGTGTACATGGGGTGTTCAGTGTTGTAAATGGAAATGGTGAAGAGCTTGCAGATCTATGTGCTGAGAAAAGACAGGTGATTGGGAATACCTGGTTTAAAAAGAGAGATATACATAAGTATACGTATGTAAGTAGGAGAGATTGGCAGAGAGTGTTATTGGATTACGTGCTAATTTCTTGGCACGCGAAAGAGAGACTTATGGATATTCATGTGCTGAGAGGTGCAACTGGAGGGATGTCTGATTATTATCTTGTGGAGGCGAAGGTGAAGATATGTAGAGGTTTTCAGAATAGTAAAGAGAATGTTGGGGTGAAGAGAGTGGTGAGAGTAAGTGAGCTTGGGAAGGAGTCTTGTGTGAGGAAGTACCAGGAGCGACTGAGTTCAGAATGGAAAAAGGTTAGAACAAAGGAGGTAAGGGGAGTGGGGGAGAAATGGGATGTATTTAGGGAAGCAGTGATGGCTTGCGCAAAAGATGCTTTTGGCTTGAGAAGCGTGAGAGGTGGGCAGATTAGAAAGGGTAGTTAGTGGTGGGATGAAGAGGTAAGATTATTACTGAAAGAGAAATGAGAGGTATTTGGACGATTTTTGCAGGTAAATAATGCAAATGAGAGGGAGATGTATAAAAGAAAGAGGCAGGAGGTCATGAGAAAGGTGCATGAAGTGAAAAAGAGGGCTAATGAGAGTTGGAGTGAGAGAGTATAATTAAATTTTAGGGAGAATAAAAAGATGTTTTCGAAGGAGGTAAATAAAGTGCGTAAGACAAGGGAACAAATGGGAACTTCAGCCAAGACGGCTAATGGGAAGGTGATAACAAGTAGGAGTGATGTGAAAAGATTGAGTGAGTATTTTGAAGGTTTGTTGAATGTGTTTGATGATAGACTGGAGGATATAGGATGGTTTGGTCGAGGTGGTGTGCAAAGTGAGAGGGTTAAGGAAAATGATTTGATAAACAGAGGAGGTAGTAAAAGCTTTGCAGAAGATGAAAGCCGGCAAAGCAGTGGGTTTGGATGGTATTGCACTGTAATTCATCAAAAAAGGGGTGACTGTATTATTGACTGGTTGCTAAGATTATTTAATGTATGTATGAATCATGGTTAGGTGCCTGAGGATTAGCGGAATGCTTGCATAGTGCCATTGTACAAAGGCAAAAGGGATAAGAGTGAGTGCTCAAATTACAGAGGTATAAGTTTCTTGAGTATTCCTGGGAAATTATATGGGAGGGTATTGATTGAGAGGGTGAAGGCATGTACAGAGCATCAGATTGGGGAAGAGGAGCGTGGTTTCATAAGCGGTTGAGGATGTGAGTATCAGGTGTTTGATTTGGAAAATGTATGTGAGAAATACTTAGAAAAGCAAATGGATTTATATGGAGCATTCATGAATCTAGAGAAGGCATATGATAGAGTTGATAGAGATGCTCTGTGGAAGGTATTAAGAAAGTTTGGTGTGGGAGGCAAGTTGATAGAAGCAGTGAAATTTTTTATCAAGGATGTAAGGCATGTGTACGTGTAGGAAGAAAGAAAGAAAGAAAAGTGATTGGTTCTCAGTGAATGTTGGTTTCCGGCAGGGGTGTGTGATGTCTCCCTGCTTGTTTAATTTGTTTATAGATGGAGTTGTTAGGGAGGTGAATGCAAGAGTTTTGGAAAGAGGGGCAAGTATGAAGTCTGTTTTGGATGAGGGAGCTTGGGAAGTAAGTTACTTGTTGTTCGATGATTATACAGCGTTGGTGGCTGATTGGTGTGAGAAACTGCAGAAGCTGGTGACTGAGTTTGATAAAGTGTGTGAAAGAAGAAAGCTGAGAGTAAATGTGAATAAGAGCAAGGTTATTAGGTACAGGAGGGTTGAGGGACAAGTCAATTAGGAGGTATGTTTGAATGGAGAAAAACTGGAGGAAGTGAAGTTTTTTAGATATCTGGGAGTGGATTTATCAGCGGATGGAACCATGGAAGCGGAAGTGAATCATAGGGTGGGGGAGGGGGCGAAAGTTCAGGGAGCGTTCAAAAATGTGTGGAAGTCGAGAACATTATCTCGGAAAGCAAAAATGGGTATGTTTGAAGGAATAGTGGTTCCAACAATGTTATATGGTTGCGAGGCGTGGGCTATAGATAGAGTTGTGCGGATGAGGGTTGATGTGCTGGAAATGAGATGTTTTAGGACAATATGTGGTGTGAGGTTGTTTGATCGAGTAAGTAATATTAGGGTAAGAAAGATGTGTGGTAATAAAAATAGTGTGGTTGAGAGAGCAGAAGAGGGTGTTTTGAAATGGTTTGGTCAAATGGAGAGAATGAGTGAGGAACGATTGACCAAGCGGATATATGTGTCAGAGGTGAAGGGAACGAGGAGAAGTGGGAGACCAAATTGGAGGCGGAAAGATGGAGTGAAAAATAATTTGAGTGATCGATGCCTGAACATGCAGGAGGGTGAAAGGCGTGCAAGGAATAGAGTAAATTGGAACGATGTGGTATACATTGGTTGACGTGCTGTCAGTGGATTGAACCATGGCTTATGAAGCGTCTTGGGTATACCATGAAAAGTTTTTTGGGGCCTGGATGTGGAAAGGGAGCTGTGGTTTCGGTGTATTATACATGACAGCTAGAGACTGAGTGTGATCGAATATGGCCTTTGGTGTATTTTGCTAGCGCTACCTCGTGCAAATGGGGGGGGGAGGGGGTTGTTATTTCATGTGTGGCGGGGTGGCGATGGGAATTAATAATGGCAGACAGTATGAATTATGTACATGTGTATATATGTGTATGTGTGTATGTATATATATATATATACTTTGAGATGTATAAGTATGTATATTTGCGTGTGTGGACGTGTATGTATATACATGTGTATGTTGGTGCGTTGGGCCATTGTTTCGCCTGTTTCTTTGCGGTACCTCGCTAACGCAGGAGACAGCGAGAAAGTAAAATGAATAAATAAATAAATAGATAAATATATATGAATATATATATGTATACATATATATATATATATATATATATATATATATATATATATATATATATATATATATATATATATATATATATATATATATATAGTCCCAAATAATGGTCGTTTGCTACGCGTTAGCACTTGATTCCTTTTCTAATTCAAGCATTTCACTGCACCTTTTCCATGGTACCTCCATACGTTCTGCATTTGCCGCGTCATTCTGCCTTACCCTTCATTCTGCCTTACCCTATGAAGAACGATTTATTGTTTAATATTTTACTGTTGTCATGGTGACTGTCGTTAGAACCAAAAAGGGATGATTTGCTGGTCATTAAATGTATCCAAAGTTTCCTTTAACATTGCTAGTACTGAAAAAATTTTCGTTTGTTGCCAGATTTATAACTAATATATTCAAGTCATTAATATGTGTCACAACGAAATGTATTTAGGCACTATCGTGTATGTTTACTTGGAATTCATGGCTAGCGCTATTGAAGAGGGATTCTCCAAACTTTGATGCTGGTATTTTAATCTTTATTGTAAATGAATCGTGTTCAATATGAATATCTGTTAACAGCCATTAATTCTTTTATGTACATCTGGTGATTGTGTCGAGGACCCTTAAAATAGTCCCCCATATGTCTTCTTTGAAAGGATTTCCTTGACATTTGCGTAGGAGTCGGTGTTATAAATAGCTACTACAATGTTCGGTACATTATTAAGACTGACACTGATTAACATAAGGATACTGCTAATACTACATTAGCTAACGTCGTCACTGTTGTATTAGATATATCCTATTATTGCACATTCCGTAAAGTTGACTATTTTAGACACCTACCAAGTTTCAGAGGTACCAGATACGTCATTACTTTCTTTTAACACAATTGTCACCACTGGTGACTATTTGCTTCTTGTACTGTGTGTATTTGTAGAACATATTCTATGAAATAACATTCTCTTTTTCAGTAGTGAACAGATGCAGAAGGATGAAGGAGTGGACTTGCATGGTAGTTTCAATTGGTGCAGTTATGATATGGTTACACTGTGTACTACTGAAGCTTATGTTTAATACAGCTGTGAGGTGATGGCAATTTGGGTCTAGTGCTGCTGTATGTTGTTACTGCTCAGGGCTGGTGCAATTTTGAGCTTGAGTTGTTATGAGTCAGTGCAATTTTGAGCTGCTAAAGCTGTATGCTGGTGCAGGTGTGTCCTTGTACAATTCCCTGCTGATAACTTTACTGGCTGAGGGCCTTGGGCTGGTGCAGCTATGAATAGTATCGTCGTTGACTGGTGCAGCTATGCATTTGTGCAATTTTGGATTGGTGCACTTGAAGACTGGTGGACGTTAAGGTTTGATGCATTTGAGAGTTGAAGCATATTTTGTGATAGCAAAAGTGATAAGTGAGGTTCGGCACGGTTATGAAGTGTATTGGATTGAGTTTTGCCGGGTTGGTGTAGTTATGTGATGGTACAGTTGTAGAATGAGTTGGCTCTAAGTTATCACTACTGTGGATTGATTGAGTTGTATGGTAATGCAGTTATAGGCTAGTAAATTAGATCGCAAGCATACCTGTGGACTTGCAATTCTAGCCTGATACTGTTCAAGGAGCCTCTTGTTGCACTGGTATCTTTACTTGGTGATGCACTCCTGGGTAGGTACACCTATAGGCTGCTACATTCTGGGGATGGTGTTCTTGTGGCCTAGTGCAGTTGTGGGTCACTTCAGCTGTGGGCTGATACAATCATGGGCCGCACTTGTGAACTGGTGCATTTATGGGATGGTGCAATTATGGACTGGTTGGTGAATCTATGAATGTACGCATATATGGGATGGTGAACATACAGGACAGTGCAATTAATGGAGCGGTGCTCTTGTGAGTACGCGCATATGTGAACTCGTGCGATTAAGGGTTGGTGTAGTTGCAAGTGTCAGTGTGTGGATGAACTAGAAGCAGAGCAGATGCAGTCGTCTGTTGACTCCTTCTTGGTTCAACATGTTATGTTACCTGTGGATGTTTGTTTGTTAGATTTACTGGCAACTTATATTACGCTTGAATTAAACTGAATAATGGCAATAGAATTCTCTCTCTCTCTCTCTCTCTCTCTCTCTCTCTCTCTCTCTCTCTCTCTCTCTCTCTCTCTCTCTCTCTCTCTCTCTCTCACACACACACATCAGGTTCATTAGGAATGATGAGGTATGTCTGATATTAGAACAATGAACAGAGTTTTCTAAAAGGACCAGAACAAGAGTAAAACAACAGCATATTTTACAAGTGCTTAATATACTGAGCTTAAAATCCTGACTTCGTCGAATGGAATCTCATCACAGGTCATAACGTTGTCGAGGGGCCTCGTGTCAGGCTGCTCGGAACGGAAATTACACAGTGCAATGTATAACCTGGCCATCACATATCGTGCAGCGAAATGGAATACAAAACCCGATCTTTCCCCTGCACAATATAAACAAAGCAAACCAGGAATGAAACTGAGAAATAATATGAAACCAAAAATGTTCTAGAAAACATTAACGTTCTCACGAGCCTCACCTCCTGGCACCTGGTCTATGTAACATCATCCAACACTTCCTGGTGACCTGTCTATGTGTCAGTCAGGGGTCGGGACAGACGGAAGCACAAACTGCCAGCTCAAGGGAAGACTGTGAACAATCAGAGGGATATCGAGAAGATGGCAGAGTGGACAGAGACATGGCAGATGGATTTCAACAGAGGAAAATACAGAGTTATGCACTCCGAAGCCAAAATATTGATCAAGAGCACAAAATGCTTGGTAAACCTCCACAAGAAGTTAAAGAAAAAGTTCTTGTAGTAATTATAAGTCACGAAGACAAATATTGCAGATAACGTCTAGTTCCATAATATAAAGCCTATATGATGTTATAATTCATAAAAAGAGGATAAGATATTCACCCTTTGCAATACCTTGGTTAGACCACAGTTAGATTACGCCGTTCATTTCTGATCGCCAAACACGGTCATACATAAAGAGAAACTTCGGCGAATTCAAAGAAGAGCAAACAATTTAATTCCTCCCCTCAAGATTTAGTCATGTGAGGAAACAAGAAAAAAATGTTCTCTCTTAATTGCGCATCCTCCGAGGTGACATAATGGAAATGTTCAAAATTCTAAATAATTTCATTTACATACCGTACGAAACTTTGTTCACCTTAGACAGACTCATTGATAATAAATAGTTGTATGAAAATGTACATGTGTATATATGTATATGTCTGTGTGTGTATATATATGTATACTTTGAGATGTATAAATATGTATATGTGCTGTGTGTGGACGCGTGTGTATATATACATGTGTGAGTGGTAGTTTGGGCCATTATTTCGTCTGTCTCCTTGCGCAACCTCGCTAACGCGGAAGACAGCGAAAAAGTATAACAAATAAATAAATGATACAAAAATGAATAGACAGAGATATAATAGCAATACGGCCAAAGATTGTTTCCCATACAGAATGGTGATTCACTGAAACGGACTATTTCATGAGGAAGCAAACTTAACCATTATAATTACCTTTAAATCAAGACATGACAAATACTTCAACAAACATGTCTTATGAATAAGGACGGCACATCTTCACTCATTACTTCTTGCTTCTTTCATAGCAAGCCACAAAGAAGATGTAATGATAATAACAATGAACGTTTTCCCGTACACATATTCCTGTACAATACTGCATAATATTGTTTATCATATTTTCTACTTTCATTTGAGCAGGACAAAGAAGCTCATACATTTATACATATAAATATATATATATATATATATATATATATATATATATATATATATATATATATATATATATATATATATATATATATATATATATATTTTTTTTTTTTTTTTTTTTTTTTTTTTTTTTTAATACTTTGTCGCTGTCTCCCGCGTTTGCGAGGTAGCGCAAGGAAACAGACGAAAGAAATGGCCCAACCCCCCCCATACACATGTATATACATACATCCACACACGCAAATATACATACCTACACAGCTTTCCATGGTTTACCCCAGACGCTTCACATGCCTTGATTCAATCCACTGACAGCACGTCAACCCCGGTATACCACATCGCTCCAATTCACTCTATTCCTTGCCCTCCTTTCACCCTCCTGCATGTTCAGGCCCCGATCACACAAAATCTTTTTCACTCCATCTTTCCACCTCCAATTTGGTCTCCCTCTTCTCCTCGTTCCCTCCACCTCCGACACATATATCCTCTTGGTCAATCTTTCCTCACTCATTCTCTCCATGTGCCCAAACCACTTCAAAACACCCTCTTCTGCTCTCTCAACCACGCTCTTTTTATTTCCACACATCTCTCTTACCCTTACGTTACTCACTCGATCAAACCACCTCACACCACACATTGTCCTCAAACATCTCATTTCCAGCACATCCATCCTCCTGCGCACAACTCTATCCATAGCCCACGCCTCGCAACCATACAACATTGTTGGAACCACTATTCCTTCAAACATACCCATTTTTGCTTTCCGAGATAATGTTCTTGACTTCCACACATTCTTCAAGGCCCCCAGAATTTTCGCCCCCTCCCCCACCCTATGATCCACTTCCGCTTCCATGGTTCCATCCGCTGCCAGATCCACTCCCAGATATCTAAAACACTTCACTTCCTCCAGTTTTTCTCCATTCAAACTCACCTCCCAATTGACTTGACCCTCCACCCTACTGTACCTAATAACCTTGCTGGTGTGGGAGGAAAGTTGTTAGAAGCAGTGAAAAGTTTTTATCGAGGATGTAAGGCATGTGTACGTGTAGGAAGAGAGGAAAGTGATTGGTTCTCAGTGAATGTAGGTTTGCGGCAGGGGTGTGTGATGTCTCCATGGTTGTTTAATTTGTTTATGGATGGGGTTGTTAGGGAGGTAAATGCAAGAGTTTTGGAAAGAGGGGCAAGTATGA
>NC_092255.1:10365328-10430328 GCF_036320965.1 Panulirus ornatus
TTGTCCAAAACATACAACGAGTGTTCATAAACTTATCATTTTACAAATCTTATCAACAATAAAGTTATCTAATTTGTATAGACCATCGCTGATATTAAGATTATAATTCTTTGTGTATCTAATAATAGAAGATTCAATGATATTTCTCTTGGTAACAGAGTTAGAGTTAACAACTGAGATGGCGTTGCTCCAGTCAATACAATGATCATAGTTTATGACATGATTAAACAAGGCATTTCATTCTCGTCCCGTTCTTATACTATATTCATGTTGCTTAAGTCTAACAGAAAGATCCTTACCAGTCTGACTAACATAAAATTTACCACAGTTTCCACAAGGAACTTTATAGATGAAACCAAGAGAATTTTCTGGTGAATTCCTGATTAAGATATTCTTTATAGTATTATTGTTGCTAAAGACAACATTTACATTAAAGGATTTAAGCAACATGGGAAGCAAAGTGAAATTGTTATTAAAAGGGAGAACTAAAAGATTCTTGGTGTCAATGGGAGGTTTGGGCTCAACTCTATAAAATGATTTCTTTGCTAACTTAAGGGATTTATCAATGAAAGATCTAGGGTACTTTAACTTAGATCCAATAGAATATATCTTCTCAAACTCATCATCAATAAACTCTGGACTGCAAATACGTAATGCCCTTAGGAACGTAGATTGAAATGATGCTAATTTAACTCTGTCATGTTGAGATGAGTAATAATGGATATATGAGCATAAATAGGTGAGTTTTCTGTATATGGTAAGGATCTTTCTGTTAGACTTAAGCAACATAAACATAGTATAAGAACGGGACAAGAATCAAATGCCTTGTTTAATCATGTGAAAAACTATGATCATTGTATTGACTGGAGTAACGCCATCTCACTTGTTAACTCTAACTCTATTACCAATAGAAATATCATTGAATCTTCTATTATCAAATACACAAAGAATTATAATGTTAATATTAGTGATGGTCTGTACAAATTAGATAACTTTATTGTTGATAAGATTTGTAAAATTAAAAGTTTATGAATGCTCATTGTATGTTTTGGACAATCATATGTTAACCAAATGGCGTCCTAGCTTCGTCTCGTCGATGTATATCTACTGACTGTTGTATTTCTCTCTTGTGTCTCCCCTGATGATGTGATTATTACACGAAAGTGCACTTGGGAATTTTCGTGTTTCATTTTCCCCGTGGACTCATAGGATTATCTTGATCACGCGCAAAATTGTGATCCTTTCCAATATATATACATACATATATACATATGGGTTTGGCAAAGTGTGTGAAAGAAGAAAGTTAAGAGTAAATGTTAATAAGAGCAAGGTAATTAGGTACAGTAGGGTTGAGGGTCAAGTCAATTGGGAGGTAAGTTTGAATGGAGAAAAACTAGAGGAAGTAAAGTGTTTTAGATATCTGGGAGTGGATCTGGCAGCGGATGGAACCATGGAAGCGGAAGTGGATCATAGGGTGGGGGAGGGGGCGAAAATCCTGGGAGCCTTGAAGAATGTGTTTAAGTCCAGAACATTATCTCGGAAAGTAAAAATGGGTATGTTTGAAGGAATAGTGGTTCCAACAATGTTGTATAGTTGCGAGGCGTGGGCTATGGATAGAGTTGTGCGCAGGAGGATGGATGTGCTGGAAATGAGATGTTTGAGGACAATGTGTGGTGTGAGGTGGTTTGATCGAGTAAGTAACGTAAGGGTAAGAGAGATGTGTGGAAATAAAAAGAGCGTGGTTGAGAGAGCAGAAGAGGGTGTTTTGAAATGGTTTGGGCACATGGAGAGAATGAGTGAGGAAAGATTGACCAAGAGGATATATGTGTCGGAGGTGGAGGGAACGAGGAGAAGTGGGAGACCAAATTGGAGGTGGAAAGATGGAGTGAAAAAGATTTTGTGTGATCGGGGCCTGAACATGCAGGAGGGTGAAAGGAGGGCAAGGAATAGAGTGAATTGGATCGATGTGGTATACCGGGGTTGACGTGCTGTCAGTGGATTGAATCAGGGCATGTAAAGCGTCTGGGGTAAACTATGGAAAGCTGTGTAGGTATGTATATTTGCGTGTGTGGACGTATGTATATACATGTGTATGGGGGTGGGCTGGGCCATTTCTTTCGTCTGTTTCCTTGCGCTACCTCGCAAACGCGGGAGACAGCGACAAAGCAAAAAAAAAAGAAAAAAAAAAAAACAATATATATATATATATATATATACATATATATATATATATATATATATATATATATATATATATATATATATATATATATATATATATATATATATATATATATATATATATATATATATATATATATAATATATAATATATATATATATATATATATATATATATATATATATATATATATATATATATATATATATATATATATATATATATATATATATATATATATATATATATATATATATATGATCGAGTGTGATGTCTCCATGGTTGTTTAATTTGTTTATGGATGGGGTTGTTAGGGAGGTAAATGCAAGAGTTTTGGAAAGAGGGGCAAGTATGAAGTCTGTTGGGGAAGAGAGAGCTTGGGAAGTGAGTCAGTTGTTGTTCGCTGATGATACAGCGCTGGTGGCTGATTCATGTGAGAAACTACAGAAGCTGGTGACTGAGTTTGGTAAAGTGTGTGGAAGAAGAAAGTTAAGAGTAAATGTGAATAAGAGCAAGGTTATTAGGTACAGTAGGGTTGAGGGTCAAGTCAATTGGGAGGTGAGTTTGAATGGAGAAAAACTGGAGGAAGTGAAGTGTTTTAGATATCTGGGAGTGGATCTGGCAGCGGATGGAACCATGGAAGCGGAAGTGGATCATAGGGTGGGGGAGGGGGCGAAAATTCTGGGGGCCTTGAAGAATGTGTGGAAGTCGAGAACATTATCTCGGAAAGCAAAAATGGGTATGTTTGAAGGAATAGTGGTTCCAACAATGTTGTATGGTTGCGAGGCGTGGCCTATGGATAGAGTTGTGCGCAGGAGGATGGATGTGCTGGAAATGAGATGTTTGAGGACAATGTATGGTGTGAGGTGGTTTGATCGAGTGAGTAACGTAAGGGTAAGAGAGATGTGTGGAAATAAAAAGAGCGTGGTTGAGAGAGCAGAGGAGGGTGTTTTGAAGTGGTTTGGGCACATGGAGAGAATGAGTGAGGAAAGATTGACCAAGAGGATATATGTGTCGGAGGTGGAGGGAACGAGGAGAAGAGGGAGACCAAATTGGAGGTGGAAAGATGGAGTGAAAAAGATTTTGTGTGATCGGGGCCTGAACATGCAGGAGGGTGAAAGGAGGGCAAGGAATAGAGTGAATTGGAGCGATGTGGTATACCGGGGTTGACGTGCTGTCAGTGGATTTAATCAAGGCATGTGAAGCGTCTGGGGAAAACCATGGAAAGCAGTGTAGGTATGAATATTTGCGTGTGTGGACGTATGTATATACATGTGTATGGGGGGGGGGGTTGGGCCATTTCTTTCGTCTGTTTCCTTGCGCTACCTCGCAAACGCGGGAGACAGCGACAAAGTATAAAAAAAAAAAAATATATATATATATATATATATATATATATATATATATATATATATATATATATATATATATATATATATTAATATATATATATATATAATATATATATATTAATACTTATAATACTTAGAAATACTTAGAAAAGCAAATGGATTTGTATGTAGCATTTATGGATCTGGAGAAGGCATATGATAGAGTTGATAGAGATGCTCTGTGGAAGGTATTAAGAATATTTGGTGTGGGAGGAAAGTTGTTAGAAGCAGTGAAAAGTTTTTATCGAGGATGTAAGGCATGTGTACGTGTAGGAAGAGAGGAAAGTCATTGGTTCTCAGTGAATGTAGGTTTGCGGCAGGGTTGTGTGATGTCTCCATGGTTGTTTAATTTGTTTATGGATGGGGTTGTTAGGGAGGTAAATGCAAGAGTTTTGGAAAGAGGGGCAAGTATGAAGTCTGTTGTGGATGAGAGAGCTTGGGAAGTGAGTCAGTTGTTGTTCGCTGATGATACAGCGCTGGTGGCTGATTCATGTGAGAAACTGCAGAAGCTGGTGACTGAGTTTGGAGAAGTGTGTGGAAGAAGAAAGTTAAGAGTAAATGTGAATAAGAGCAAGGTTATTAGGTACAGCAGGGTTGAGGGTCAAGTCAATTGGAAGGTGAGTTTAAATGGAGAAAAACTGGAGGAAGTGAAGCGTTTTAGATATCTGGGAGTGGATCTGGCAGCGGATGGAACCATGGAAGCGGAAGTGGATCATAGGGTGGGGGAGGGGGCGAAAATCCTGGGGGCCTTGAAAAATGTGTGGAAGTCGAGAACATTATCTCGGAAAGCAAAAATGGGTATGTTTGAAGGAATAGTGGTTCCAACAATGTTGTATGGTTGCGAGGCGTGGGCTATGGATAGAGTTGTGCGCAGGAGGATGGATGTGCTGGAAATGAGATGTTTGAGGACAATGTGTGGTGTGAGGTGGTTTGATCGAGTGAGTAACGTAAGGGTAAGAGAGATGTGTGGAAATAAAAAGAGCGTGGTTGGGAGAGCAGAAGAGGGTGTTTTGAAATGGTTTGAGCACATGGAGAGGATGAGTGAGGAAAGATTGACCAAGAGGATATATGTGTCGGAGGTGGAGGGAACAAGGAGAAGAGGGAGACCAAATTGGAGGTGGAAGGATGGAGTGAAAAAGATTTTGTGTGATCGGGGCCTGAACATGCAGGAGGGTGAAAGGAGGGCAAGGAATAGAGTGAATTGGAGCGATGTGGTATACCGGGGTTGACGTGCTGTCAGTGGATTGAAGCAAGGCATGTGAAGCGTCTGGGGTAAACCATGGAAAGCTGTGTAGGTATGTATATTTGCGTGTGTGGACGTATTTATATACATGTGTTTGGGGGGGGGGGTTGGGCCATTTCTTTCGTCTGTTTCCTTGCGCTACCTCGCAAACGCGGGAGACAGCGACAAAGTATAATAAAGAAAAAAGAAAAAAAAAATATATATATATATATATATATATATATATATATATATATATATATATTTTTTTTTTTTTTTTATACTTTCTCGCTGTCTCCCGCGTTTGCGAGGTAGCGCAAGGAAACAGACGAAAGAAATGGCCCCACCCCCCCCCCCCATACACATGTACATACACACGTCCACACACGCAAATATACATACCTACACAGCTTTCCATGGTTTACCCCAGACGCTTCACATGCCTTGATTCAATCCACTGACAGCACGTCAACCCCTGTATGCCACATGGCTCCAATTCACTCTATTCCTTGCCCTCCTTTCACCCTCCTGCATGTTGAGGCCCCGATCACACAAAATCTTTTTCACTCCCTCTTTCCACCTCCAATTTGGTCTCCCTCTTCTCCTCGTTCCCTCCACCTCCGACACATATATCCTCTTGGTCAATCTTTCCTCACTCATTCTCTCCATGTGCCCAAACCATTTCAAAACACCCTCTTCTGCTCTCTCAACCACGCTCTTTTTATTTCCACACATCTCTCTTACCCTTACGTTACTTACTCGATCAAACCACCTCACACCACACATTCTCCTCAAACATCTCATTTCCAGCACATCCATCCTCCTGCGCACAACTCTATCCATAGCCCACGCCTCGCAACCATACAACATTGTTGGAACCACTATTCCTTCAAACATACCCATTTTTGCTTTCCGAGATAATGTTCTCGACTTCCAACCATTTTTCAAGGCTCCCAAAATTTTCGCCCCCTCCCCCACCCTATGATCCACTTCCGCTTCCATGGTTCCATCCGCTGCCAGATCCACTCCCAGATATCTAAAACACTTCACTTCCTCCAGTTTTTCTCCATTCAAACTCACCTCCCAATTGACTTGACCCTCACCCCTACTGTACCTAATAACCTTGCTCTTATTCACATTTACTCTTAACTTTCTTCTTCCACACACTTTACCAAACTCAGTCACCAGCTTCTGCAGTTTCTCACATGAATCAGCCACCAGCGCTGTATCATCAGCGAACAACAACTGACTCACTTCCCAAGCTCTCTCATCCCCAACAGACTTCATACTTGCCCCTCTTTCCAGGACTCTTGCATTTACCTCCCTAACAACCCCATCCATAAACAAATTAAACAACCATGGAGACATCACACACCCCTGCCGCAAACCTACATTCACTGAGAACCAATCACTTTCCTCTCTTCCTACACGTACACATGCCTTACATCCTCGATAAAAACTTTTCACTGCTTCTAACAACTTGCCTCCCACACCATATATTCTTAATACCTTCCACAGAGCATCTCTATCAACTCTATCATATGCCTTCTCCAGATCCATAAATGCTACATACAAATCCATTTGCTTTTCTAACTATTTCTCACATACATTCTTCAAAGCAAACACCTGATCCACACATCCTCTACCACTTCTGAAACCGCACTGCTCTTCCCCAATCTGATGCTCTGTACATGCCTTCACCCTCTCAATCAATACCCTCCCATATAGTTTACCAGGAATACTCAACAAACTTATACCTCTGTAATTTGAGCACTCACTCTTATCCCCTTTGCCTTTGTACAATGGCACTATGCACGCATTCCGCCAATCCTCAGGCACCTCACCATGAGTCATACATACATTAAATAACCTTACCAACCAGTCAACAATATATATATATATATATATATATATATATATATATATATATATATATATATATATATATATATATATATATATATGTTTTATATTTTAGAGACAATAAAAAGATGTTCTGGAAGGAGGTAAATAAAGTGCGTAAGACAAGAGAGCAAATGGGAACTTCAGTGAAGGAGCGCAAATGGGGAGGTGATAACAAGTAGTGGTGATGTGAGAAGGAGATGGAGTGAGTATTTTGAAGGTTTCTTGAATGTGTTTGATGATAGAGTGGCAGATATAGGGTGTTTTGGTCGAGGTCGTGTGCAAAGTGAGAGGGTTAGGGAAAATGATTTGGTAAAAAGAGAAGAAGTAGTAAAAGCTTTGCGGAAGATGAAAGCCGGCAAGACAGCATGTTTGGATGGTATTGCAGTGGAATATATTAAAAAAGGGGGTGACTGTATAGTTGACTGGTTGGTAAGGTTATTTGCTGTATGTATGACTCATGGTGAGGTGCCTGAGGATTGGCGGAATGCTTGCATAATGCCATTGTACAAAGGCAAAGGGGATGAGTGAATGCTCAAATTACAGAGTTATAAGTTTGTTGAGTATTCCTGGTAAATTATATGATAGGATATTGATTGAGAGGGTGAAGGCATGTACAGAGCATCAGATTGGGGAAGAGCAGTGTGGTTTCAGAAGTGGTAGAGGATGTGTGGATCAGGTGTTTGCTTTGAAGAATGTATGTGAGAAATACTTAGAAAAACATATGGATTTGTGTGTAGCATTTATGGATCTGGAGAAGGCATATGATAGAGTTGATAGAGATGCTCTGTGGAAAGTTTTAAGAATATATGGTGTGGGAGGCAAGTTGTTAGAAGCAGTGAAAAGTTTTTATCGAGGATGTAAGGCATGTGTACGTGTAGGAAGAGAGGAAAGTGATTGGTTCTCAGTGAATGTAGGTTTGCGGCAGGGGTGTGTGATGTCTCCATGGTTGTTTAATTTGTTTATGGATGAGGTTGTTAGGGAAGTGAATGCAAGAATTTTCGTAAGAGGGGCAATTATGCAGTCTGTTGTGGATGAGAGAGCTTGGGAAGTGAGTCAGATGTTCTTCGCTGATGATACAGCGCTGGTGGCTGATTCATGTAGGAAACTGCAGAAGCTTTCATCTTCCGTAAAGCTTTTACTACCTCTTATCTACTTACCAAATCATTTTCCCTAACCCTCTTACTTTGCACACCACCTCGACCAAAACACCCTATATCTGCCTCTCTATCATCAAACACATTCAACAGACCTTCAAAATACTCACTCCATCTCCTTCTCATATCACCACTACTTGTTATCACCTCCCCATTAGCCGTCTTCACTGAAGTACCCATTTGCTCCCTTGTCTTACGCACTTTATTTACCTCCTTCCAAAACATCTTTTTATTCTCCCCGAAATTTAATGATACTCTCTCACCCCAACTCTCATTTGCCCACTTTTTCACCTCTTGCACCTTTCTCTTGACCTCCTGTCTCTTTCTTTTATACCTCTCCCACTCATTTGCATTTTTTCCCTGCAAAAATCGTCCAAATGCCTCTCTCTTCTCTTTCACTAATAATTTTACTTCTTCATCCCACCACCCACTAACTTTTCTAATCAACCCACCTCCCACGCTTCTCATGCCACAAGTATCTTTTGCGCAAGCCATCACTGCTTCCCTAAATACATCCCATTCCTCCCCCACTCCCCTTACCTCCTTTGTTCTCACCTTTTTCCATTCTGTACTCAGTCTCTCCTGGTACTTCCTCACACAATTCTCCTTCCCAAGCTCACTTACTCTCACCACTCTCTTCACCCCAACATTCTCTCTTCTTTTCTGGAAACCCCCAAAAATCTTCACCTTCGCCTCCACAAGATAATGATCACACATCCCTCCAGTTGCACCTCTCAGAACATTAACATCCAAAAGTCTCTCTTTCGTGCGTCTATCAATTAACACGTAATCCAATAACGCTCTCTGGCCATCTCTCCTACTTTCATACGTATACTTATTTATATCTCGCTTTTTAAACCAGGTATTCCCAATCACCAGTCCTTTTTCAGCACATAAATCTACAAGCTCTTCACCATTTCTATTTACAACATTGCACACTCCATGTATACCAATTATTCCCTCAACTGCCACATTACTCACCTTTGCATTCAAATCACCAATCACTATAACCCGATCTTGTGCATCAAAACCACTAGCACACTCATTCAGCTGCTCCCAAAACACTTGCCTCTCATGATCTTTCTTCTCATGCCCAGGTGCATATGCACCAATAATCGCCCATCTCTCTCCATCAACTTTCAGTTTTACCCATATTAATCTAGAATATACTTTCTTACACTCTATCACATTCTCCCACAACTCCTAATTCAGGAGTAGTGCTACTCCTTCCCTTGCTCTTATCCTCTCACTAACCCCTGACTTTACTCGCAAGACATTCCCAAACCACTCTTCCCCTTTACCCTTTAACTTCGTTTCACTCAGAGCCAAAACATCCAGATTCCTTTCCTCAAACATACTACCTATTTCTCCTTTTTTCTCATCTTGGTTATATATATATATATATATATATATATATATATATATATATATATATATATATATATATATATATATATATATATATATATATATATATATATATATATATATATATATAAAAGTATATTTTTTTTTTTTTTTTGCTTTGTCACTGTCTCCCGCGTTTGCGAGGTAGCGCCAGGAAACAGACGAAAGAAATGGCCCAACCCACCCCCATACACATGTATATACATACGTAAACACACGCAAATATATATACCTACACAGCTTTCCATGGTTTACCCCAGTCGCTTCACATGCCTTGATTCAATCCACTGACAGCACGTCAACCCCGGTATACCACATCGCTCCAATTCACTCTATTCCTTGCCCTCCTTTCACCCTCCTGCATGTTCAGGCCCCGATCACACAAAATCTTTTTCACTCCATCTTTCCACCTCCAATTTGGTCTCCCTCTTCTCCTCGTTCCCTCCACCTCCGACACATATATTCTCTTGGTCAATCTTTCCTCACTCATTCTCTCCATGTGCCCGAACCATTTCAAAACACCCTCTTCTGCTCTCTCAACAACGCTCTTTTTATTTCCACACATCTCTCTTACCCTTACGTTACTTACTCGATCAAACCACCTCACACCACACATTGTCCTCAAAAATCTCATTTCCAGAACATCCATCCTCCTGCTCACAACTCTATCCATAGCCCACGCCTCGCAACCATACAACATTGTTGGAACCACTATTCCTTCAAACATACCCATTTTTGCTTTCCGAGATAATGTTCTCGACTTCCACACATTCTTCAAGGCTCCCAGAATTTTCGCCCCCTTCCCCACCCTATGATCCACTTCCGCTTCCATGGTTCCATCCGCTGCCAGATCCACTCCCAGATATCTAAAACACTTCACTTCCTCCAGTTTTTCTCCATTCAAACTCACCTCTCAATTGACTTGACCCTCAACCCTACTGTACCTAATAACCTTGCTCTTATTCACATTTACTCTTAACTTTCTTCTTTCACACACTTTACCAAACTCAGTCACCAGATTCTGCAGTTTCTCACATGAATCAGCCACCAGCGCTGTATCATCAGCGAACAACAACTGACTCATTTCCCAAGCTCTCTCATCCCCAACAGACTTCATACTTGCCCCTCTTTCCAAAACTCTTGCATTCACCTCCCTAACAACCCCATCCATAAACAAATTAAACAACCATGGAGACATCACACACCCCTGCCGCAAACCTACATTCACTGAGAACCAATCACTTTCCTCTCTTCCTACACGTACACATGCCTTACATCCTCGATAAAAACTTTTCACTGCTTCTAACAACTTGCCTCCCACACCATATATTCTTAGTACCTTCCACAGAGCATCTCTATCAACTCTATCATATGCCTTCTCCAGATCTATAAATGCTACATACAAATCCATTTGCTTTTCTAAGTATTTCTCACATACATTCTTCAAAGCAAACACCTTATCCACACATCCTCTACCACTTCTGAAACCACACTGCTCTTCCCCAATCTGATGCTCTGTACATGCCTTCACCCTCTCAATCAATATCCTCCCATATAATTTACCAGGAATACTCAACAAATTTATACCTCTGTAATTTGAGCACTCACTCTTATCCCCTTTGCCTTTGTACAATGGCACTATGCACGCATTCCGCCAATCCTCAGGCACCTCACCATGAGTCATACATACATTAAATAACCTTACCAACCAGTCAACAATACAGTCATCCCCTTTTTTAATAAATTCCACTGCAATACCATCCAAACCTGCTGCCTTGCCGGCTTTCATCTTCCGTAAAGCTTTTACTACCTCTTCTCTGTTTACCAAATCATTTTCCCTAACCCTCTCACTTTGCACACCACCTCGACCAAAACACCCTATATCTGCCACTCTATCATCAAACACATTCAACAAACCTTCAAAATACTCACTCCATCTCCTTCTCACATCACCACTACTTGTTATCACCTCCCCATTTGCGCCCTTCACTGAAGTTCCCATTTGCTCCCTTGTCTTAAGCACTTTATTTACCTCCTTCCAGAACATCTTTTTATTCTCCCTAAAATTTAATGATACTCTCTCACCCCAACTCTCATTTGCCCTTTTTTTCACCTCTTGCACCTTTCTCTTGACCTCCTGTCTCTTTCTTTTATACATCTCCCACTCAATTTCATTTTTTCCCTGCAAAAATCGTCCAAATGCCTCTCTCTTCTCTTTCACTAATACTCTTACTTCTTCATCCCACCACTCACTACCCTTTCTAATCAACCCACCTCCCACTCTTCTCAAGCCACAAGCATCTTTTGCGCAATCCATCACTGATTCCCTAAATACATCCCATTCCTCCCCCTCTCCCCTTATATCTATTATATCCCCTTATATCATATCCCCTTATATCTATTATTATTATTATTATTATTTTGCTTTGTCGCTGTCTCCCGTGATAGCTAGGTAGCGCAAGGAAACAAACAAAAGAAGTGGCCCAACCAACTCAAATACAGATGTATATACATACACGTCTACGCACGCAAATATACATACTTATACAACTCAACGTATATATATATATATATACATATATACACATGTACAAAATTCATACTGTCTGCCTTTATTCATTCCCATCGCCATCCCGCCACGCATGAAATAACAACCCCCTTCCCCCTCATGAGCGCGAGGTAGCGCTACGAAAAGACAACAAACGCCACATTCGTTCATACTCAGTCTCTAGCTGTCATGTAATAATGCACCGAAACCACAGCTCTCTTTTCACATCCAGGCCCCATAGAACTTTCCATGGTTTACCCCAGACGCTTCATATGCCCTGGTTCATTCTATTGACAGAACGTCGACCCCGGTATGCCATATCGTTTCAATTCACTCTATTCCCTGCACACCTTTCACCCTCCTGCATGCTCAGGCCTCAATCACTCAAAATCTTTTTCACTTAATCTTTCCACCTCCAATTTAGTCTCCCACTTCTCGTTCCCTCCACCTCTGACACATATATCCTCTTGGTCAATCATTCCTTACTCATTCTCTCCATGTGAACAAACCATTTCAAGACACCCTCTTCTGCTCACTCAACAACACTTTTTATTACCAAACATCTCTCTTACCCTATTATTACTCGCTCGATCAAACCATCTCACAGCATATATTGTCCTCAAACATCTCATTTCCAGCACATCCACATTCCTGTGCACAACTCTATCTATAGCCCACGCCTCACAACCATACAACATTGTTGGAACAACTATTCCTTCAAACATACCCAATTTTGCTTGCGGAGTTAATGTTCTCGACTTCCACACATTCTTGAACGCTCCCAGAACTTTCGCCCACTCCCCCACTCTATGATTCACTTCCTCCAGTTTTTCTCCATACAAACTTACCTCCCAGTTAACTTGTCCCTCAACCCTACTGTACCTAATAACCTTGCTCTTATTCACATTTACTCTCAGCTTTCTTCTTTCACACACTTTACCAAACTCATTCACCAGCTTCTGCAGTTTCTCACTCAAATAAGCCACCAGCGCTCGATCATCAGCGAACAACAACAGACTTATTTCCCAAGCTCTCTCATCCACAACAAACTGCATACTTGCCCCTCTTACGAAAACTCTTGCATTCACCTCCCTAACAACCCCATCCATAAACAAATTAAACAACCATGGAGACATCACACACCCCTGCCGGACACCAACATTCACTGAGAACCAATCATTTTCCTCTCTTCCTACACGTACACATGCCTTACATACTCGATAAAAAATTTTCAATGCTTCTAACAACTTGTCTCCCACACCATATATTTTTAGTACCTTCCACAGAGCATCTCTATCAACTCTATCATATGCCTTCTCCAAATACATAAATGCTACATACAAATCAATTTGCTTTTTAAGCATTTCTCACATACATTCCTCGAAGGAAACACCTGATCCACACATCCTCTACCACTTCTGAAACCACACTGCTCTTCCCCAATCTGATGCTCTGTACACGCCTTCACCCTCTCAATCAATACCTTCCCATATCATTTCCCAGGAATACTCAACAAACTTATTCCTCTGTAATCTGAGCACTCAGTTTTATCCCCTTTGCCTTTGTACAATGGCACTATGCAAGCATTCCGCCAATCCTCAGGCACCTCACCATGAGACATACATACAATGAATAACCTTAACAATCAGTCAACAAAACAGTTATCCCCTTTTTTAATAAATTCCACTGCAATACCTGACAGAAAAAAAAGACTTCTAGTATTCAGGCTCACACTTTTGTCTTGATTCATTAGATGAAACGCTTACATATGTATGTCAGTCGTTAACACTGTCCATTCATGGAAGAGTGTCGTAGAATTGCAAAACAAATGGAAAGACAAGTTTTCCTTTAAGGGTTAAAGAAGCAGTCTATTTGTTGTTATTTCTGAGTAACATTCACCCATCACTGATGCATCTAACAGTCACAAGCGCCAAACGTTGTCCAGTTATGTAGGTGACAGGTGTACTTTTACTTACCTGTATCATACCAACTCATTACTTGTTAACTTCCCAGAGAAATATCACAACACTTATGATTGATAACATGATACTTGAAAGTTTGTTTGTATCCACTTTTTACATCTTGTCGGTAAAACTTACCGTATGAAACTATGCAATGTATGTACTGAAATACGAACTGTAACATCTTATGTAATATCAACCAACTTGGGTCTAGCTAAGACCCTCTGTGACCCTTGTAATCCTTTTGCGCTACCGCTCACAGGATGAGCATGGGATGCACAATAAATTTGCTGGGGACACCAGCACAAATCAGTCCTTAAGTCACCGTTGAATAACGTGTATGTTAGTCAGGCATATTCAACAAGAACATTTATATTCTTAAAGTATAACAAGGATTCAGACATGTCACCTATACCATGATTTTCTTCTGATGAAGTTAAACTGATTTTTTTTCTCCTTACGGTTTTTTTTTCCTCTTCCTATAGTCGCTTAGAGCTAGGTTTACAAACAGCAACGCAACCCTGATTAATTTCCACGTTATTTTTTTTTCTCCATTTATTCCTTTCACCCAATAGGATTTTTGAATGGGGCATGTTGTACGCAGATAGTGTCATACGCTTAGCTTAATCAGAGGAACAATTTACTAGAGTGGTAAACAACAAAGATTATGTGTCCACGAGCAAAGTGTTTACAATGAAAAAGGTTAAGTTTTATGTATCAAAATAGATGATATGACAGAATAATGTTAATATAAATGTTGTAGAACTGGAGGTTGACGATGAGTTCAGATATTAGAAAATGAGACTCAGTCAAGATGGCAGTGGGAAGCTTAGAACAGAAAGTAAAGTTTTGCAAGAAAGAAAAATTAGAAGCACGCAGGAAGCTGTGTAGCAGAGGTGCCAGGAGCTTGCATGAAGGAACATTTTTCTCCCCTCTGTTGTTTGGATGTTACTCACACGTTTACATATGTGTATCACAATAGGTAAAAGAAATGAGTCTAATAAAGATGAGTATCTTGCTAAGCATTGGTATAAAGAAAACGCAATCGTGAAAAGAGAACGTAGCGTAAAACAAAATCTTTTATGATGATGTAGAAAGTATGGCAGATAGCAGATAGGTCAAAGCGATATATAGTAGTATAGCTAAAGGAGTAGATAGACTGCTGAAGAGATGACTTAATATGAAGCGAGACACTTTGTTAAGGCTGTGGACGTGTCACTGGACAGTACAAGAGGAGCACATAGGAATCGGATGCAATAGAATCGTGTTGTGTGGAGACGAACGATTTACCTTCAAGAGCAAAGTAAGAAATCATGAAAATCTTTTATTGTTGTTTACTTGAACACTGGGGATGGGTTGAGGATGCGAGTGAGAGACAGATGTACCCTAGTCAGGTTTAACGCTTTTAAAACCTTTGTTTTTTCTTTCTAAAGAAATCTTCTAACTTTCCCTTCTCCTTTGATTTCCTTATGATTACAGCGCTCAACGCAATGAACATACTTGGTATCACGGCAATATCTAATATATCTTAGAAACAACACATTACACAGGCAACTGAGTATATCCGTGAGAAAAACTGGGTTTGGTTTAGATAGGATAAAATTCTTCTCTTCTGAAAAGTTCCTCCAAATACGCAAGGGACTGACTTGTCCTTGTATATAGTACATTCATCACATGTTGGAGGAGGAGGGGAGAGGGGTGAATCTCGCTCTACTTACATACTTGACAGAGTTGAGTCTAACGCAATTGCAGGTTGCATCAAAACTTGAACCCACTCGACCTACACTACAGTGTTGGTTTTCTACGCTTCTTAGCTCCCGAGTACTGGCTACTGATGTGCCCCTCGATCATCTAGAACAGCTAGACCACGTATCGTTCAGTAAGCCGCCCTTCTCAGCACGATCACATCCAAAAGCTTCTCTTTTATACCCCTATCAATTATCACGTAATCAAATAATGCCCTTTGACCTTCTCTCCTACTCACATTCGTATACTTATGTATATCTCTCTTTTTAAACCAGATATTCTCAATCACTTTTTTTCAGCACACAAATCCACAAACTCTTCACTAGTTCCATTCCCAACACTGAATACCCCATATACACCAATTATACCTTCAGCTGCTACATTACTCCCCTTCGCTTTTAAATCACCCATCACTATAACCCGGTCTCGTGCATCAAAACTGCTAAGACACTCACTCAGCTGCTCCCAAAACACTTGCCTCTCATGATCTTTCTCATCATGACCAGGTGCATAGGCCCCAATAATCATCCATCTCTCTCCTTCCGATTTTAGTTTTACCCACTCTCTTGCACTTTATCACATACTCCCACATCTCCTTCAGGATTAGTAATGCTTCCTTAGCTCTTGTCCTCTCACCAACACCTGACTTTACTCCTAAGACTTTTCAAAAACATTTTTCCCTTTTACCCTTGAACTTAGCTTCACTCAGAGCCAGACCATCCATGTTTTTCTTTCCTCAAACATGCTACCTATTTCTCTTTTTTTCTTATCTTAGTTACATCCTCACACATTCAGTCACCTCAATCTGAGCTTTCAAGGAGGAGGAGCACTCCCTCCTTGACTCCATCTTCTTTTTCCTCTTTTAGTAATTGTAATACCTGAAGGGGAGGGTTTTCATCCCCCCACTTCCGCCCCCTTTACTTACCTTCTCCAACACGAGGGGAAAGAAAATTAAAGTGCGACCTGATCACAACCTTTAAGTCTTTGAAATACATTAATGAAGTGACAGAGAAGATTTTTTCGAGCTACAGGCCATCACATGCAATAAAACTAGAACATTGTTAGAAAAGAAGTAAAATGATATGTCTGAAATATAAGAGTGGTAGATGCATGTAACAAAATGAATGGATAGTAAATGTAAATAGCTTACAAAAACATAGAAATATTGTATGATCGTAGGGAATTTACAAAAGATGGTGCCCTACGAGTTTGAATATACCTCCCCGTATTATACAAATAAGTTATGATACACACCTGGCTTCGGATTCTCTAACTGTAACAGCAAATTATGGCGTCGAATGTGTTATTTATCATGCTCTCAAAATTCGTGAATTTTTGTCCAGGGACATTGTTATGCTTATAACATTTACAAAGTGTCCCCAAATACTGTGTCTTTGGGTTCTATGCCACTCCTTATACGTTTCTTGTTATTGATATATTTGTAAAATCTTTTAGAATCTCTCTGGCAATACTCACCTCATACTTTTTCTTACCTTGCTTAGTAGGAGAGAGCAGCGGAGCAGGATAGAAGGATGATGTGTATGTGGACTGCCATAAAAAACTTTGACACTGTACCACAGAATGGCTGGTAAAGAAACTGAATCCTCAGGCAGAAATAAAGGGGACGACCTCTTCAATGTGCAGAACATTACCTTAGAAAAAGGAAAGCCAGAACCATGACAGAGAAGGCACCTTAAAGTGGGGTGAGGTTTCCACTGGAGTGCCACAGGGTTCAGTACTAAGAACACTGCTCCTCTTGATCAACATGAATTATTTGACAAAAGCAATTAACTCTCGTTTGAATATCTTAGTGGAGGATGCTAGGGTCATCGATGATAGGAGTAAAGATTGAGGAACATTACACCAACTTACAAAGGCCTAAGACAGATGCTTGAGCTGGCCTGATACATAGTTCATGAAATTCAAACCGAGTAAATGTAAGATGTTGAGGGTCGGACATAGGGAAAATGGATCTCAATATAGATATTATCAAGAAAGATAAAAACTCCAGAGACTTGTGTTAAAAGGAATTGGGAGTGTCCATTGTACCTAGTATGTCATTAAAGATCACCAGCTCAACTCTTTTTTAAAAAAAGAAAATGACTGTAAAGGAAAATATTTCAGTTGGCTCATCTTAAAAGTGCACTTAAGTACATGATAAGGAAATATTCAGAACTGTTCACATCCTACATTAGGCAAAACTAGGATAAACTTCACAAATTTGGTAACTACGCTTGAAGAAATACAGAGAAATAATATAGACCGTTCACAGGAGGACAATAAAGACGGTACCAGAATCAAGAAACCTCATTTGCAGAGTAAGGTTACAGGTACATGAATTTGTTCAATAAAAGAAAAGAGTTAAGATGACTTGATCTAAATTTGAAGATTTCAAACTAATCTGATGATGTATTGATAAACATTTCTTCGAAAGTTTCAAAAATAGAACTAAAGTCAATAACACTAACTTGGGCAGAAAAAATAGAGAAGATATAAAGCACTGATGTAGTATGAGAATGGTGAGTGAGTAGAATAAAGTGTTTAAAAAGTATGACTGGAGAGAAAGTTTGAGAGATAGGCTCCGCAAGTGTAGGACTATATCCTCCCTACACTACATAAATAGGTAATTACACACACACACAAACACACACACACACACACACACACACACACACACACACACACACACACACATATATATATATATATATATATATATATATATATATATATATATATATATATATCTTATTCATTTATTTGTTTTGCTTTCTCGTTGCCTTCCGCGTTAGCGAGGTAGCGCAAGGAAACAGACGAGAGAAATGGCCCAACCCACCCACATACACAAGTATGTACATACACGTCCACACACGCACATATATATACCAACACATCTCAACGTATACATATATACACACACAGACATATACATATATACACATGTACATAATTCATACTGTCTGCCCTTATTCATTCCCATCGCCACCCCGCCACACATGATATAACAACCCCTTCCCCTCTCATGTGCGCGAGGTAGCGCTAGGAAAAAACAAGAAAGGCCACATTATCACACTCAGTCTCTACTGTCATGTAATAATAAACCGAAACCATAACTCCCTTTCCACATCCAGGCCCCACAGAACTTTCCATGGTTTACCCCAGACGATTCACATGCCCTGGTTCAATCCAGTCACAGCACGTCGACCCTGGTATACCACAACGTTCCAATTCACTCTATTCCTTGCACGCCTTTCACCCTACTGCATGTTCAGGCCCCGATCACTCAAAATCTTTTTCACTCCATCTCTCCACCTCCAATTTGGTCTCCACCTTCTCCTCGTTCCCTCCACCTCTGACACATATATCTTCTTGGTCAATCTTTCCTCACTCATTCTCTCCATGTGACCAAAACATTTCAAACCTCCCTCTTCTGCTCTCTCAACCACTCTTTTTATTACCACACATCTCTCTTACCCTATTATTACTTACTCGATGAAACCACCTCACACCATATATTGTCCTCAAACAACTCATTTCCAGCAGATCCACCTTCCTCCGCACAACTGTATCCACAGACCACGCTTCGCAACCATACAACATTGTTGGAACCACTATTCCTTCAAACATACCCATTTTTGCTTTCCGAGATAATGTTCTCGACTTCCACACATTTTACAACGCTCCCAGAACTTTCCCCCCTCCCCCACCATATGATTCACTCCTGCTTCCATAGTTCCATCTGCTGCCAAATCCACTCCAAGAAATCTAAAGCACTTCACTTCCTCCAGTTTTTCTCCAATCAAACTTACCTCCCAATTGACTTGTCTCTCAACCCTAGTATACCTAATAACCTTGCTCTTATTCACATTTACTCCTAGCTTTCTTCTTTCACACACTTTACCAAACTCAGTCACCAGCTTCAGTAGTTTCTCACAAGATTCAGCCACCAGCGCTGTATCATCAGCGAACAACAACTGACTCACTTCCCAAGCTCTCTCATCCACAACAGACTGCATACTAGCCCCTCTTTCGAAAACTCTTGCATTCATCTCCCTAACAATCCCATCGATAAACAAATTAAACAACCATGGTGACGTCATACACCCTTGCCGTAAACCAACATCCACTGAGAACCAATCACTTTCCTCTCTTCCTACACATATAAATGCCTTAATCCTCGATAAAAAACTTTTCACTGCTTCTGACAACTTACATCCCACACGATATATTCTTAATATTTTCCACAAAGCATCTCTATCAACTCCATCATAAGCCTTCTCTAGATCCATAAATGCTACATACAAATCCATTTCCTTTTCTAAGTATTTCTCACATACATTTTTCAAAGCAAACTCCTGATCCACACAACCTCCACGACTTCTGAAACCACACTGCTCTTCCCGAATCTGATTGCTCTGTACATGCCTTCACCCTCTCAATCATTACGCCCCCATATAATTTCCCAGGAATACTCAACAAACTTATACCTCTGTAATTTGAGCACTCATCTTCCCCTTTGCCTTTGTACAATGGCACTATGCAAGCATTCCGCCAATCCTCAGGAACCTCACCATACATACCTTAAATAACCTTACCAACCAGTCAACAATACAGTCACCCCTTTTTTAAATACATTCCACTGCAGTACCATCCAAACCCGCTGCCTTGCCGGCCTTCATCTTCGCCAAAGCTTTTACTACTTCTTCTCTGTTTACCAAATCATTCTCCTTAACCCTCTCACTTTGCAAACCATCTCGACCAAAACACCCTATATCTGCTACTCTATCATAAAACACATTCAAAAAAAACTTCAAAATATTTACTCCATCTCCTTCTCACACCACCACTACTTGTTATCACCTCCCCATTAGCCCCCTTCACTGATGTTTCCATTTGTTTCCTTGACTTACGCGCTTATTAATCTCCTTCCAAAACATCTTTTTATTCGCCCTAGAATTTAATTTTGCCCTCCTCTTTACCTCTTGCGCCTTTCTCTTGACCTCTTGCCTCTTTCTTATATGTATCTCCAAGTCAATTGCATTATTTTCCTGCAAAAATCGTCCTAGTGCCTCTCTCATCTCTTTCACTAATAATCTTACTTCTTCATCCCACCACTCACTACCCTTTCTAATCTGCCCATCTCCCACGCTTCTAATACCACAAGCATCTTTTGCACAAGCCATCACTGCTTCCCTAGATACATCCCATTCCTCCCCCACTCCCCTTACGTCCTTTGTTCTCACCTTTTTGCATTCTCTACTCAGTCTGTCCTGGTACTTCCTCACACAAGTCTCGTACCCAAGGTCACTTACTCTCACCAATCTCTTCAGCCAACATTCTCTCTTCTTTTCTGTAAACCTCTACAAATCTTCACCTTCACCTCCACAAGATAATGGTCAGACATCCTTCCAGTTGCACCTCTCAGCATATTAACATCCAAAAGCCTCTCTTTCGCGCACCTATCAATTAACACGAAATCCAGTAACGCTCTCCGGCCATGTCTCCTACTTACATACCTCTACTTATGTATATCTGTCTTTTTAAACCAGGTATTCCGTATAAATTATTATTATCATTATTATTATTATTATTATTATCATTATTAATATTATTATCATTATTATCATTATTATTATTATTGTTTTTATCATTATCATTATTATTATTACTATTATTATTATTATTACTATTATTATTATTATTATTATTATTATTATTATTATTATTATTATTATTATTATCATTATTATTATCATTATCACTATTATTATTATTATTATTGATATCACTATTATCACTATTACTATCATCATTATCATCACATTTTAGTAGCATTATTATTGTTTTTCTTGTTACCATGATTATTCTTATGGACTTTATTGTTATTAGTATTATCTGTTCTTTATACTCATATATATATATATATATATATATATATATATATATCTGGGAGTGGATCTGGCAGCGGATGGAACCATGGAAGCGAAAGTGAATCATTGGGTGGGGGAGGGGGCGAAAATTCTGGGAGCCTTCAAGAATATGTGGAAGTCGAGAATATTATCTCGGAAAGCAAAAATGGGTATGTTTGAAGGAATAGTGGTTCCAACAATGTTGTATAGTTGCGAGGAGTGGGCTATGGATAGAGTTGTGCGCAGGAGGGTGGATATGCTGGAAATGAGATGTTTGAGGACAAATTGTGGTGTGAGGTGGTTTGATGGAGTAAGTAATGTAAGGGTAAGAGAGATGCGTGGAAATAAAAAGAGTGTGGTTGAGAGAGCAGAAGAGGGTGTTTTGAAATGGTTTGGTCACATGGAGAGAATGAGTGAGGAAAGATTGACCAAGAGGATATATGTGTCAGAGGTGGAGGGAACGAGGAGAAGTGGGAGACCAAATTGGTGGTGGAAAGATGGAGTGAAAAAGATTTTGAGTGATCGGGGCCTGAACATGCAGGAGGGTGAAAGGCGTGCAAGGAATAGAGTGAATTGGATCGATATGGTATACCGGGGTCGACGTGCTGTGAATTGATTGAACCAAGACATGTGAAGCGTTTGGGGTAAACCATGGAAAGTTCTGTTGGGCCTGGATGTGGAAAGGGAACTGTGGTTTCGGTGTGTTATTACGTGACAGCTAGAGACTGAGTGTGAACGAATGGGGCCTTTGTTGTCTTTTCCCAGTGCTACCTCGCACACATGAGGGAGAGGGGGTTGTTATTCCATGTGTGGCGAGGTGGCAATGGGAATAAATAAAAGCAGACAGTATGAATTATGTACATGTGTATATATATATAAATATATATTTTATTATTTTTTTATTATACTTTGTCGCTGTCTCCCGCGTTTGCGAGGTAGCGCAAGGAAACAGACGAAAGAAATGGCCCAACCCCCCCCCATAAACATTTATATACATACGTCCACACACGCAAATATACATACCTACACAGCTTTCCATGGTTTACCCCAGACGCTTCACATGCCTTGCTTCAATCCACTGACAGCACGTCAACCCAGGTATACCACATCGCTCCAATTCACTCTATTCCTTGCCCTCCTTTCACCCTCCTGCATGTTCAGGCCCCGATCACACAAAATCTTTTTCACTCCATCTTTCCACCTCCAATTTGGTCTCCCTCTTCTTCTTGTTCCCTCCACCTCCGACACATATATCCTCTTGGTCAATCTTTGCTCACTCATCCTCTCCATGTGCCCAAACCACTTCAAAACACCCTCTTCTGCTCTCTCAACCACGCTCTTTTTATTTCCACACACCTCTCTTACCCTTACGTTACTCACTCGATCAAACCACCTCACACCACACATTGTCCTCAAACATCTCATTTCCAGCACATCCATCCTCCTGCGCACAACTCTATCCATAGCCCACGCCTCGCAACTATACAACATTGTTGGAACCACTATTCCTTCAAACATACCCATTTTTGCTTTCCGAGATAATGTTCTCGACTTCCACACATTCTTCAAGGCCCCCAGGATTTTCGCCCCCTCCCCCACCCTATGATCCACTTCAGCTTCCATGGTTCCATCCGCTGCCAGATCCACTCCCAGATATCTAAAACACTTGACTTCCTCCAGTTTTTCTCCATTCAAACTCACCTCCCAATTGACTTGACCCTCAACCCTACTGTACCTAATAACCTTGCTCTTATTCACATTTACTCTTAACTTTCTTCTTCCACACACTTTTCCAAACTCGGTCACCAGCTTCTGCAGTTTCTCACATGAATCAGCCACCAGCGCTGTATCATCAGCGAACAACAACTGACTCACTTCCCAAGCTCTCTCATCCCCAACAGACTTCATACTTGCCCCTCTTTCCAAAACTCTTGCATTTACCTCCCTAACAACCACATCCATAAACAAATTAAACAACCATGGAGAATAAATATATATATATATATATGTATATATATATATATATATATATATATATATATATATATATATATATATATATATATATATATATATATATATATATATATATATATATATATATATATATATGTATATATATATATATATATATACGTATATATATATATATATGTATATATATATATATATATATATATATATATATATATATATATATATATATATATATATATATATATATATATATATATATATATATATATATATATATATATATATATATATATATATATATATATATATATATATATATATATATATATATATATATGTACAGAGCATCAGATTGGGGAAGAGCAGTGTGGTTTCAGAAGTGGTAGAGGATGTGTGGATCAGGTGTTTGCTTTGAAGAATGTATGTGAGAAATACTTAGAAAAGCAAATGGATTTGTATGTAGCATTTATGGATCTGGAGAAGGCATATGATAGAGTTGATAGAGATGCTCTGTGGAAGGTATTAAGAATATATGGTGTGGGAGGAAAGTTGTTAGAAGCAGTGAAAAGTTTTTATCGAGGATGTAAGGCATGTGTACGTGTAGGAAGAGAGGAAAGTGATTGGTTCTCAGTGAATGTAGGTTTGCGGCAGGGGTGTGTGATGTCTCCATGGTTGTTTAATTTGTTTATGGATGGGGTTGTTAGGGAGGTAAATGCAAGAGTTTTGGAAAGAGGGGCAAGTATGAGGTCTGTTGGGGATGAGAGAGCTTGGGAAGTGAGTCAGTTGTTGTTCGCTGATGATACAGCGCTGGTGGCTGATTCATGTGAGAAACTGCAGAAGCTGGTGACTGAGTTTGGAAAAGTGTGTGGAAGAAGAAAGTTAAGAGTAAATGTGAATAAGAGCAAGGTTATTAGGTACAGTAGGGTTGAGGGTCAAGTCAATTGGGAGGTGAGTTTGAATGGAGAAAAACTGGAGGAAGTGAAGTGTTTTAGATATCTGGGAGTGGATCTGGCAGCGGATGGAACCATGGAAGCGGAAGTGGATCATAGGGTGGGGGAGGGGGCGAAAATCCTGGGGGCCTTGAAGAATGTGTGGAAGTCGAGAACATTATCTCGGAAAGCAAAAATGGGTATGTTTGAAGGAATAGTGGTTCCAACAATGTTGTATGGTTGCGAGGCGTGGGCTATGGATAGAGTTGTGCGCAGGAGGATGGATGTGCTGGAAATGAGATGTTTGAGGACAATGTGTGGTGTAAGGTGGTTTGATCGAGTGAGTAACGTAAGGGTAAGAGAGATATGTGGAAATAAAAAGAGCGTGGTTGAGAGAGAAGAAGAGGGTGTTTTGAAGTGGTTTGGGCACATGGAGAGGATGAGTGAGGAAAGATTGACCAAGAGGATATATGTGTCGGAGGTGGAAGGAACGAGGAGAAGAGGGAGACCAAATTGGAGGTGGAAAGATGGAGTGAAAAAGATTTTGTGTGATCGGGGCCTGAACATGCAGGAGGGTGAAAGGAGGGCAAGGAATAGAGTGAATTGGAGCGATGTGGTATACCGGGGTTGACGTGCTGTCAGTGGATTGAATCAAGGCATGTGAAGCGTCTGGGGTAAACTATGGAAAGCTGTGTAGGTATGTATATTTGCGTGTGTGGACGTATGTATATACATGTGTATGGGGTGGGTTGGGCCATTTCTTTCGTCTGTTTCCTTGCGCTACCTCGCAAATGCGGGAGAGAGCGACAAAGGAAAAAAAAAAAAAAGAAAATATATATATATATATATATATATATATATATATATATATATATATATATATATATATATATATTTTTTTTTTTTTTTTTTCATACTATTCGCCATTTCCCGCGATAGCGAGGTAGCGTTAAGAACAGAGGACTGGGCCTCTGAGGGAACACCCTGACCTAGCCCCCCCCCTCCGTTCCTTCTTTTGGAAAAAAAAAAAAAAACGAGAGGGGAGGATTTCCAGCCCCCCGCTCCCTTCCCTTTTAGTCGCCTTCTACGACACGCAGGGAATACGTGGGAAGTATTCTTTCTCCCCTATCCCCAGGGATGAAAAAAAAGAAAAAAAAAATATATTATTTTTTTTTTTTTGTTTTATTATACTTTGTCGCTGTCTCCCGCGTTTGCGAGGTAGCGCAAGGAAACAGACGAAAGAAATGGCCCAACCCCCCCCCCCCCATACACATGTATATACATACGTCCACACACGCAAATATACATACCTACACAGCTTTCCATGGTTTACCCCAACGCTATATATATATATATATATATATATATATATATATGTCTGTGTGTGTATATATATGTATACATTGAGATGTAGAGGTATGTATATTTGCGTGTGTGGACGTGCATGTATATACAAGTGTATGTGGGTGGGTTGGGCCATTCTTTCGTTTGTTTCGATGCGCTACCTCGCTAACGCGGGAGACAGCGAGAAAGCAAAATGAATAAGTAAATAAGAATATATATATATATATATATATATATATATATATATATATATATATATATATATATATATATATATATATATATATATATATATATTGTCACAGCTTAAGAGTCGCGTCATGAGAAGAACCATCATAATGGAGTTGCACGGACTGTGATCCTTGCTGTGGTTACAAGAATGTTCTTCCGCCCACCAGTGATGCTACTACGTTTGTGAATCAAGAACCATTGCAACACAAACCTCGCCACGTGGTAGAGTGTCCCGCAGTGTATCGAGACAGACTTCCCCAGAACTTTTTTAAAGGGGAAGTAAATGTTTATAGTTGTGTTACTGGAGTGATAGTTTTCATACATGGTGCTCTGACAAGAAAATAGTGAAATTGGAAAAAATGTAGCTTAGACATTGAAGCTTATTCTTTTTTTTTTCAAAATGATAGAGATGGAAAGTAAAAAGGTGTTTTTCATAAATGTACTGGAAAAGTTGAGGTCCAGATAAATTTTGGTGTGTCAAGACTTTATTATGGCGGATGACCAACTACCTACCCTCATGTATCCAAGATATGGTTGTACTTTGTGTAATGAAGACAATTGAGAAACATCATAAGCGAATTTTTTCTGTTTCATGATAAGAGAAGTGGACCAGGCAGTATGATACAGTGGTTAAATTGATGAAAATTACTATTTGACTTTTGTGTAAATAAATTATACATTTCCTCTTTCCATAGCCAGAGGTTGAACCATTGATTTGAATGCAAAGGTGAGTAATTTGGCAGTTGAGGGAATAATAGGTGTACATGGGGTGTTGAGTTATGTAAATGGAAATAGTGAAGAGCTTGTAGATTTGTGTGCTGAAAAAGGACTGGTGATTGGGAATACCTGGTTTAAAAAGAGAGATATTCGTAAGTATACGCATGTGAGTAGGAGAGATGGTCAGAGAGCGTTGTTGGATTACGTGTTAATTGATAGGCGCGTGAAAGAGAGACTTTTGGATGTTAATGTGCTGAGAGGTGCAACTGGAGGGATATCTGATCATTTATCTTGTGGAGGCGAAGGTGAAGATTTGTAGAGGTTTTCCGAAAAGAAGAGAAAATGTTAAGGTGAAGAGATTGTTGATAGTAAGTGAGCTTGGGAAGGAGATTTGTGTGAGGAAGTACCAGGAGAGACTGGGTGCAGAATTGGAAAATGGTAGAGCAATGGACGTAAGGGGTGTGGGGGAGGAATGGAATGTATATAGTTAAGCGGTGATGCGCAAAAGATGCTTGTGGTATGCGAAACGTGGGAGGTGGGCAGATTAGTAAGGGTAGTGAGTGGTGGGATGAAGAAGTAAGATTATTAGTGAAAGAGATGAGAGAGGCATTTGGACAATTTTTGCAGGGAAATAGTGCATATGACTGGGAGATGTATAAAAGAAAGAGGGAGGAGGTCAAGAGAAAGGTGCAAGAGGTGAAAAAGAAGTCGAATGAGAGTTAGGTTGAGAGGGTATCATTAATTATTAGGGAAAATAAAAAGATGTTTTGGAAGGAGGTAAATAAAGTGCGTAAGATAAGAGAACAAATGGGAACATCGGTGAAGGGGGCGAATGGGAAGGTAATAACAAGTAGTGGTGATGTGAGAAGGAGATGGAGTGAGTATCTTAAAGGGAATGGCCCAACCCACCCACATACACATGTATATACATAAACGCCCACACGCGCACATATACATACCTATAAATTTCAACGTATACATACATATACTTACACAGACATATACGTATATACTCATGTACATGCTGCCTTTATCCATTTCGCCGCCACCCCGCCACACATGAAATGACATCCTCCTCCCCCCATGTGCCTGCGAGGAAGTGCTAGGAAAACACAAGAAAGGTCACACACTCGTTCACAGTTTGTAGCTGTCATGTGTAATGCCTCGAAACTACATCTCCCTTTCTACATCCAGGCCCCACAAAACTTTCAGTGGTCTACCCCAGACATTTCACATGCCCTGGTTCAATCCATTGACAGCAAGTCGATCCCAGTATACCACATCGTTCCAACTGACTTTATTCCTTGCAGGCCTTTCACCCTCCTGTATGATCAGGCCCCGATCAATCAAAATCTTTTACACTCCATCCTTCCACCTCCAGTTTGGTCTCCCACTTCTCATCGTTCAATCCACCTCTGACACATATATCCTCTTTGTCAATCTTTCCTCACTCATTCTCTCCATGTGACCAAACCATTTCTATACACCCTTTTCTACTCTCTCAACCACACTCTTTTCTTTACCACATATCTCTCTTACCCTCTCATTACTTACTCGATCAAACCACCTCACACCACATATTGTCCTCAAACATCTCATTTCCAATACATCCACCCTCCTCCGCACAACTCTATGTATCGCCCATACCTCACAACCATATAACATTGTTGGAACCACTATTTATCAAAGCATACTCATTTTTGCTCTCTGATATAACGTTCTCGCATTCCACACATTCTTCAACGCTCTCAGAAACTTTGCCCCCTACCCAACCCTGTGACTCACGTCTGCTTCCATGGTTCCATCCACTGCCAAATCCACTCCCAAATATCTAAAACACCACTTCCTCCAGTTTTTCTCCATTCCAACTTACCTCCTAATTGACTTGTCCCTCAACCCTACTGAAACTAATAATCAAAATTTACACATGATCAAATATATTCCTACGAGTCCACGGGGAAAATGAAGCACGATAAGTTCTCAAGTGCACTTTCGTGTAATAATCACATCATCAGGGGAGATACAAGGTAGAAATATAAGTCTCTCCTACTTATATACGTATACTTATGTACATCTCCCTTTTTGATCCAGTTATTCCCAATCACCAGTCCTTTTTCATCACACAAATCTACAAGCTCTACATCATTTTCATTTACAACAACTGGGGTGATGTTTGATCATTATCTTGTGGAGGCGAAAGTGAAGATTAGTAAATTGTTTTCAGAATAGAAGAGAGAATATTTGGGTGAAGAGAGTGATGAGGGTTAGTGAGCTTGGAAAGGAAACATTTGAGGAAGTACCCGGAGAGATTGAGTGCAGAATGGGAAAAGGTTTGAGCAAATGACGTAAAGGGACTGGGGGAGGAAAGGGATATATCTAGGTAAGCAATGATGGTTTCCGCAAGAGATGCTTGTGGCATGAGAAAGGTGGGAGATGAGCAGATTAGAAAGGGTAGTGAGTGGTGGAATGAAGAAGTAAGATTGTTAGTGAAAGAGAAGAGAGAGAGGCGTTTGGACGAGTTTTACAGAGAAATAGTGCGAATGATGGGGAGATGTATAAAAGAAAGAGGCAAGAGCTCAAGAAAAAGGTGCAAGAGGTGAAAAAGAGGAGAAATGAGAGTCGGGATGAGAGAGAATCATTAAATTTTAAGGAGAATAAAAAAGATGTTTTAGAAGGAGGTAAATATAGTGCGTAAGATAAGAGAACAAATGGGAACATCGGTAAAGGGGTCTAAGTAGTGGTGAAGTGAGAAGGAGATGGAGTGAGTATTTTGAAGGTTTGTTGAATGTGTTGGATGATAGAGTGGCAGATATAGGGTGTTTTGGTCGAGGTGGTGTGCGAAGCGAGAGGGTAAGGGAGGATGGATTGGTAAAAAGAGAAGAGGTAGTGAATGCTTTGCGGAAGATGAAAGGTGGTAACGCGGCGAGTTTGGATGGTATTGCATTAAAATTCATCAAAAAAAGGGGATGACTATGTTGTTGACTGGTTGGTAAGTATATTCAGTGTATGTAAGGTTCATGGTGAAGTGCCTGAGGATTGGCAGAATGCATGCATAGTGCCATTCCATAAAGGCAAAGGGATAAATTTGAGTGTTCAAATTACAGAGATGTAGGTTTGTTGAGTATTCCTGAGAAATTATATGTGAGGGTATTGATGGAGAGGGTGAAGGCATGTACAGCGCATCAGATTGGGGAAGAGCAGTGTGGTTTCAAAAGTGGTGGAGGATTTGTGGATCAGGTGTTTGCTTTGAAGAATGTGAGAAATACTTAGAAAAACAAATGGATCTATAAGTAGCATTTATGGATCTGGAGAAGGCATATGTGTATAGGGTGTATAGAGATGTTTGTGGAAGGTATTAAGAATATATGTTGTGGAAGGGAAGTTGCTAGAAGCAGTGAAGAGTTTTTATCAAAGATGTAAGGCATGTGTACGAGTAGGAAGAGAGGAAAGTGATTGGTTCTCAGTGAATGTTGGTTTGCGGCAGGGTGCGTGATGTCTCCATGGTTGTTTAATTTGTATATGGATGGGGTTGTTAGGGAGGTGAATGCAAAAGTTTGGAGAGAGGGGCATGTATGCAATCTGTTTTGGATGAGAGGGCTTGGGAAGTGAGTCAGTTGTTGTTCGCTGATGATACATCGCTGGTGGCTGATTCGGGTGAGAAACTGCAAAAGTTGGTGACCGAGTTTGGTAAAGTGTGTGAAGGAAGAAAGCTGAGAGTAGATGTGAATCAGAGGAAGGTAATTTGGTTCAGTAGATTTGAAGGACAAGTTGATTGGGAGGTAAGTCTGAATGGAGATAAACTGGAGGAAGTGAAGTGTTTTAGATATGTGGGAGTGGATTCAGCAGCGGATGGAACCATGGAAGCGGAAGTGAGTCACAGGGTGGGGGAGGGGGCGAGGGTTCTGGGAGCGTTGAAGAATGTATGGAAGGCGAGAACGTTATCTCGGAGAGCAAAATGGGTATGTTTGAAGAAATAGTGGTTCCAACAATGTTATATAATTACGAGGCGTTCGCTATAGATAGGGTTGTGCGGAGAAGGGTGGATGTGATGGAAATGAGATGTTTGAGGACCATATGTGGTGTGAGGTGGTTTGATCGAGTAAGTAATGAAAGGTTAATAAAAAGAATGTGGTTGAGAGAGCAGAAGAGGTTGTGTCGAAATGGTTTAGTAACATGGAGAGAATGAGTGAGCAAGGATTGATAAAGAGGATATATGTGTCAGGAGTGGAGGGAACGAGGAGAAGTAGGATACCAAATTGGAGGTGGAAAGATGGAGTGCAAAGATTTTCAACGGTCTAGATCTGGACATACAGGAGGGTGAAAGGCGTGCAAGGAATAGAGTGAATTGGAACGATTTGGTATACCGGGATGGACATGCTGTCAGTAGATTGAACGAGGGCATGTGAAGCGTGTAAGGTAAACCATGGGAGGTTTTGTGGGGGCCTGGATGTGGAAAGGGTGCTGTGCTTTCGGTGCAACTGGAGGGATGTCTGATCATTATCTTGTGGAGGCGAAAGTGAAGATTTGTAGTGGTTTTCAGAAAAGAACAGAAAATGTTGGGGTGAAGAGAGTGGTGGGAGTAAATGAGCTTGGGAAGGAGACTTGTGTGAGGAAGTACCAGGAGAGACTGAGTACAGAATGGAAAAAGGTTAGAACAAAGGAGGTAAGAGGAGTGGGGGAGGAATGGGATGTATTTAGGGAAGCAGTGATGGCTTGCGCAAAAGATGCTTGTGGCATGAGAAGCGTGGGAGGCGGGCAGATTAGAAAGGGTTGTGAGTGGTGGGATGAAGAAGTAAGATTATTAGTAGAATAGAAGAAAGAGGCATTTGCCGATTTTTGCAGGGAATTAATGCAGATGAGTGGGAGATGTATAAAAGAAAGACGCAGGAGTTCAAGAGAAAGGTGCAAGAGGTGAAAAAGAGGGCAAATGAGAGTTGGGGTGAGAGAGTATCATTTAATTATAGGGAGAATAAAAAGATGTTTTGGAAGGAGGTAAATAAAGTGGGTAAGACAAGGGAACAAATGGAAACTTCAGTGATAGGGGTTCATGGGGAGGTGATAACAAGTAGTGGTGATGTGAGAAGGAGATGGAGTGAGTATTTTGAAGGTTTGTTGAATGTGTTTGATGATAGAGTGGCAGATATAGGGTGTAAGAGGGTTAAGGAGAATGATTTGGTAAACCAAGAAGAGGTAGTAAAAGCTTTGCGGAAGATGAAAGCCGGCAAGGCAGCGGGTTTGGATGGTATTGCAGTGGAGTTTATCAAAAAGGGGGTGACTGTATTATTAACTGGTTGGTAAGGTTATTTAATGTATGTATGACTTAGGTGCCTGAGGACTGGCGGAATGCTTGCATAGTGCCATCGTACAAAGGAAGGGATAAGACTGAGTACTAATTACAGAGGTGTAAGTTTGTTAAGTATTCCTGGGAAATTATATGGGAGGGTATTGATTGAGCGGGTGAAGGCATGTACGGAGCATCAGATTGGGGAAGAGCAGTGTGGTGTCAGAAGTGGTAGAGGATATGTGGATCAGGTGTTTGCATTGAAGAATGTATGTGAGAAATACTTAGAAAAACAAATGGATTTGTATGCAGCATTTATGGATCTGGAAAAGGCATTGATAGAGTTGATAGAGATGCCCTGTGGAAGATATTACGAATATATGGTGTGGGAGGTAAGTTGTTAGAAGCAGTGAAAAGTTTTTATCGAGGATGTAAGACATGTGTACGTGTAGGAAGAGAGGAATGTGATTGGTTCTCAGTGAATGTTGGTTTGCGGCAGGGATGCGTGATGTCTCCATGGTTGTTTAATTTTTTTATGGATGGTGAATGCAAGAGTTTTGGCGAGACGGGCAAGTATGTAGTCCTTTGCGGATGAGAGAGTTTGGGAAGTGAGTCAGTTGTTGTTCGCTGATGATACAGCGCTGGTGGATGATTTGGTTGAGAAACTGCAGAAGCTGGTGACTGAGTTTGGTAAAGTGTGTGAAAGAAGAAAGCTGAGAGTAAATGTGAATAAGAGCAAGGTAATTATTAGGTACAGTAGGGTTCAGGGACAAGTCAACTGGGGGGTAAGTTTGAATGGAGAAAAACTGGAGGAAGTGAAGTGTTTTAGTTATCTGCGAGTGGATTTGGCAGCGGATGGAACCATGGAAGCGGAAGTGAATCATAGGGTGAGGGAGGGGGCGAAAGTTCTGGGAGCGTTGAAATATGTGTGGAAGTCGAGAACGTTATCTTGGAAAGCAAAAATGGGTATATATGAAGGAATAATGGTTTCAACAATGGTATATGGTTACGAGGCGTGGGCTATAGATAGAGTTTTGCGGGGAAGGGTGGATGTGCTGGAAATGAGATGTTTGAGGACAATATGTGGTGTGAGGTGGTTTGATCGAGTAAATAATGAAAGAGTAAGAGAGATGTGTGGTAATAAAAAGAATGTGGTTGAGAGAGCAGAAGAGAGTGTTTTGAAATGGTTTGGTCACATGGAGAGAATGAGTGAGGAAAGATTGACAAAGAGATATATGTGTCAGAGGTGTAGGGAACGAGGAGAAGCGGGAGACCAAATTGGAGATGGAAAGATGGAGTGAAAAAGATTTTGAGTGATCGGGGCCTAAACGTGCAGGAGGGTGAAAGGCGTCCAAGGAATAGAGTGAATTGGAACGATATGGTATACCGGGGTCGACGTTCTGTCAATGGATTGAACCAGGGCATGTGAAGCGTCTGGGGTAAACCATGGAAAGTTTTGCGGAGCCTGGATGTGGAAAGGGAGCTGTGGTTTCGGTGTATTATACATGACTGCTAGAGAATGAGTGTGAACGAATGTGGCCTTTCTTGTCTTCTCCTAGCGCTACCTCGCGCACATGCGGGGGGAGGGGGTTTTCATTTCATGTGTGGCGGGGTGGCGACGAGAATGAATAAGGGCTACCTCGCTGACGCGGGAGACAGCGACAAAGTATAATAAGTATATATATATATATATATATATATATATATATATATATATATATATATATATATATATATATATATATATATATATTGTTACGTTCTGCACATTAAAGGGTGTATAATCAACCCATAAGCCCATTAAAACAGATAGGTATGAAGTAATGGCTTCTGTTAAGAGGGAGATTTGGGCTAGACACAGATTCCCTTACCATTTGGCTAGCATCTCCTAACAGCTGAAGGCTGTAATGATATACCTACCTTTTTCTTCTTGTCAAGTTGATCAAATACCAAATACAGATAGAAATTTATAAGAATATATCTATAATAACAAAAATAAACATGGCTCTCTCGTAACATAAATATTGCCATTCATTCTTGATACATAGATCTCTATATTACTTTACTTAACATCTCTCTGGCATATTTACTGGTCTCAACGATATAACATAAGGTTTGAAATGACTAAGATGTGTGCAGATTACATTATACATTTACCAACAGCTTTGTGTCACATGGTTCCTGTTAAACAGTCTGTGAGAGAGCCTTGACCTTGGCCATCTTCGAGTTTATATACAAATTCTTCATATCACTTTCTCTTGTCTCTTACATATGTTTTGTCCTTCCATGATTTGTAATGATATTGAAAATAATAATCCTTGATTTGTTTTAGGATCTAATAAACAGTCTCTTATATTAACATACAATAATAAGACCCACAAAACCATATAAAGTAAGCTGGACATATCATTCCTCAAAGAAAACTGAATAAGATATTATGGGTAACTATAACATTTATTGGTAACTAGGGAGATAACTGTAACATCTCCCTACCCAAAGAGACATGATTCAACCGCTAGTTGACTCATGGCTAACTGGTATAGGAGATAATACATTTGCTATAACTTTATCTTTTCATTTTATATGTTTAATACTCAAATCTTAATCTTGTAACAAAAGACTCCACCTTGTGAAACGTTGGTTTACATTTTTCATCTTATGCAAAAATACAAGGGGATTGTGATCCGTAAACACTTGGATCGGATTACCGACTACTCTCAAATATACATAAAAATGATTCAGACTTAAAATCAAGGCTAATGTTTCCTTTTCAGTTGTACTGTAGTTTTTCTGATAGGAGGGAAACTTCTTTGAATAATAACAAATTGTAAAATCAACATCACCTTTTTTCTGCATTAAGACTCCGCCAACCCGAAAATCACTCGCATCTATATACAGTTTAAATGGTCCATCATAATTTGGAGTAGAAAGTACCGGTGTACATACAAGTATCTTTTTCAATTTCTTAAAGGCCTCATTACATTTATCAATCCATACAAATTTGTCTTTCTTTGACAAGTTGGTTAATGGTAAAGCAATGACAAAAATTCTTACAAAACTTACGATAATATCCAGCCTTACCCAGAAATCTCAATAATTCTTTCTTATTTGTAGGTGCTGGAAATTTTACAATACTTTCTACCATAGAAGTGATTGGTTCTACACATCCCTGACCAACAACAAAACCCAGGTACTCTACATTTGCTCTAGCAAATTCACTCTTTACAGGGTTTACCGTTGAATTTGCTTTGTCCAGCCTATAAACACTCCCCTCATTAAATACAAATGTTCTCAAGTTTTTTAATGCATAACTATATATCATCTATTTATACAGAACAATCTTTAACATCATACAATACTTGATTTACTAATCTTTGGAAAGTACTACCACTGTTTTTCATACCAAAGGGCAACACCTTATACTGATACAAAACATCCATTGTTACAAATGCAGAAATTTCTTTTGCTCTTTGTCATAATAACCTTCATAAGTCCAACTTAGTTACAAATTTAGCATCTCCTATCTGATCAATACAAACACCCACTCTTGGAATAGGATACGAGTCAGCTTTAGTAATTCTATTTACTTTTCAGAAATCAGTACAAAATTTGTAGGGAATAGCATCAGATTTGGTTATTAACACACAAGGACTGTTATTTTTCTTAATCAGATCATTGTCAAGCATAGACTGTACTTCTTTTCTCATTATCTCTCTCATTTCAGGATTCATTCTATATGGGTGCAATGATACATCAGTTCTCCTAGGAACATCAGAAAACAAACACTTAAACTCATTCATTATTTGTATAATCTCATCTCTTCTCTCAGTTTCTATATAATCAAGCTTCTTTTTCAAAATATCTAGCATATCTGAATTTTTTAACAATTTGTCTTCACATCTCTCCAACTTTACATTCTCACTTCCATCCACATCCTCTGCATCATCAGACATAACACATGCACAATGCACACTTGTAACGTCATCATTCTTTGCAGAATTTCTATCATGATAAGGTTTTATCATGTTCATGTGACACAACTGGCTTGACTTGCGTCTCTCTGGATTATTCACAAGGTAGTTCAAATCATTCACTCTTTTCTCAATTCCCCAGGGACCATAAAACCTTTCTGTCAAAGGATTTCCTGTCTGAGGCAATAATATCATCACTCGATCAACTGGTTTGAGCTCTTTCCTTCTAGATTTTTTGTCATCCATACCTTAATATCTTCTTGACACCCTTTCAAATTTTCTGCAGCAATCTCTCCAGCTCTACACAATCTGCTTTTAAAATCTGATATATACTTGAATAATCCAGGAGAATCACTCTTTCCTAACCATTTCCCTTTCAACATACTCATTAGACCTCTTATTTCATGTCCATACACTAATTCAAAACCTGTAGACTCGTGTACTGAATCTCTAATGGCAAACAATGCTAAAGGAGACCCTCATCCCAGTCTACTGACAATACATTTTTAAAGTATTTTTCAAAGTCTGATGAAATCTCTCCACAGCTCCTTGGCCCTATGGGAGATAAGCACTTGACATCTTATGTGTTATATGTAACCCCTTTAATAATTTCTTGAACATTCCTGAAGTGAAATTACTTCCCTGGTCTGACTGTATAATTTCAGGCATACCCGCCTAGGAGAAATATTGCACTAACTCCCTTACAATATTTCTAGAATGGATGCTACGTAATGGTACTGCTTCTGGAAATCTGGTAGATGCACACCTTACAGTTAATACATATTGATTTCCTTTATGTGTTTTAGGTAGAGGACCTACTATGTCAATTACAATTATCCTAAAAGGTTTACAAAAAGCAGGAATTGGCTGCAATGGTGCTGGCTGTATAGTCGGGTCGGGTTGGGTTTACCTACTGTCTGACATAATTCACAAGTCTTGCAATACTGGGGTACATCTTTTTCATATTTGGTCAATAAGAATGAGTTGATATTCTATCATTTGTCTTCCTAACACCCAAATGCCCAGACAAACAAGAACTATGAGACATATACCCTATAATTCTTTGGAACAGCAATTTGCTTTCTGACCTCCCAGTGATCAGATGCCGGAACATAAGCAAGCCTCCATTTTCTCATTAACACACCATTCTGTACATATAGTCCAACTGATACATCACTCTCATTCCCATTTCTAGCAGCTTCACTCCAACATTCTTTCAAACTCTCGTCACCCTTCTGTAACTTTGTCAACTCTTCTTTGTCCACAATAAAATCTGAAAATAGATCAATTCTTAATTCCACAGTGCTCTTCTCATTTCCAATTTCTATTGTATTATTTCTAGTTACATACTCTTCATTAGATAATTCACCTAAATCATAATCAACTTCTCTCTTTAACGTTGACTTGGTCACAACATAAGCTGAATAAACCATTTCACTACACTGTACATTACTATCAGTCTGATTCTCTGCAGTTTTATCTGTCATGTGTTTCACCTTTACAACAGTATCTATATCATATGGATTACTGCTCACAATAGGCTCTGGGACTAATATGTCAGTCAAATCAATCCCCAATAGCATGTGCACTATAGGCGTACGAAATTCCTCACATATCCCAATCTTTACACGGCCACTCACAAATCCACTCTCAAGATTTATATGATACAGTGGGATAGGATTGCCTCACTTTAACCCTTTTACGTTTATTTTTTTCCCAGAGTAAGACTCCTTTGTCCACTCTAACACATCTTTCAGAATTAAACTCTGACTTGCCCCAGTATCCCTCGAAATCAAAATTGTTTTAGCAGGACTACCTTTAATTCCAACCTTTCCTTCAGTAGTGTGTGGATTATAAATTCCTCATTTTGGTTTACTCACGTTATATTCATTACTTCTAACTTCACTAATATCATGTGTTTGTTCCCAAGCAACATTTAATCCTATAGTGTTGGGTGATTTTTGACTGATATTTACTATGACCAAATTCTCCTCATCCCAAACATTTCATTGGTGATCTCTCTTGTCTGCTAACGTAATATAACTAAACTGAAGTCTTGAATACCAGTATTGTGTGTCTTTGGAATCTATTTCCTACATTGTTTTGTGGCTCATAGTTATCTTCACCTTCCGCAAAGTAATTTTGACTAGGCTTTTGAACATTATTTTGTCTATTACTCTGTCTTATCATACTTTGTCCCCATGTTATTTCTTTCCTACAATATTTGTCATCTATTTCTAACTGGTCAGCCATCCTGGCTACTTCCGTCCCATTTTTCACTCTACTCTTGCATATGTCAGTATATCAAGCTGTAAACCACTTTTGAACTGTTCCCACAGGATTAGTTGCCTTTGTTCTCCTACTGTCTCTACTTTTTCTGATTTACGCCATCCATCAAATGTCATTCCACATTCTCCAGCCATCTCCAGATGAGTTCGTCTGCTAATTTTCTTGACGTCCCTAAATCTTCTCCTATATGCTTCTGGTCCAGTTTCACAGTTTTCAATACTGTTTCCTTAACATCCTCATAATCTACCGATTTCATCAAACTAAGACATGCATACACCTCTTTAGCCATACCCTTGAATTTTCTCTGCACCAACATAGCCCAGTCAATATCATCCGATTCTTTAATAGAGGCAAGTTTTTCAAATTGAATAAAGAAGTCCTCAGCTTCTTCTTCTGTAAACTAAGGTAACTGACTTACTCTATCATCTTTATCTACAATTCTTATTCTTGAACCTGTCCTTTCTTCTATTTCTAATTATCTAAGCCTTACTTTTTTATCATCCTGGACTCTATTTTTCTGTTTCTGCCTGTATTCGCTCCTTTTCAGTCATTATTTGTATTTCCGTAAGCTCAAATTCTGATCTTGATTTCTCTATTGCATCTTTCTCACTATTATCAACATCTTGAAGTTCCTTCATTATAGATAAGGACACCAACTGATCAATTAATTCTCTCTGCATATCACTTTTGACAAGTATCAGCAGAGAAATTCCATAATTAACTGCCACCTGGTTAGGTTAGGTTCATCTTTATTACACTGGTACAGAAAATGTATATCCTGGATTTCAATAAACTTCTTAACGTTATCTGCCGTATTTAAGCGCACTATATTTACAAGTATGAACACTTACTTGTTTAGAGAGATCTTCTCCATATATTTCAAGAGAGCACAGTAGAGTACTAAACCACAACAATTCGGACAGCTTGAATTACATACACTTGATTTCACAATTTCAGCTCCCTGGACTGGGTTTTTACATGGTCATATCCTGGACAGCAGGCTCCCACATACTGAGCTCCCTGACGGCAGGTTTCACAGTTCAAAATTCCAGACAGCAGGTTTCACAGTTCAAGATCCCGGACGGGCCCCCTGAAGTAACGGCTTCTGTTAAGAGAGAGATTTGGGCTAGACACAGATTCCCTTGCCATCTGGCTAACATCTCCTGACAGCTGACGGCTGTAATGATATACCTGCTTTTTTCTTCTTGTCAAGTTGGTCAAATACCAAACACAGAGGAAAATCTATAAGAATATATCTATAACCAAAACTAGATATGGCTTTCTCGTAACATAAATAATATTCATTCTTGATACATACATCTCTATATTACTTTACTTAACATCTCTTTGGCAAATTTACTGGTCTCAATGATATAACATTATACATTCACCAACAGCTTTGTATGACATCCTTCCTCTTAACCAGTCTATGAGAGAGAGAGCTTGACCTTGGCCTTGGCCTTCTTCCAGTCTCTATACAAATTCTCACTTTCTCTTGTCTCTTATATAGTTTTTGTCTTTCGATAATTTGTAATAATATTCAAATATTTACTCAATTTTGTTTACGCTCTAATAAACAAAATCTCTTATATTAACATACAATGATAAGACCTTCAAAACAATATAATGTATGCAGGACATATCATTCCTCAAAGAAAACTAAATACGAATGATGGGTAACCATGATATTTATTGGTAAATAGGGGATAACTGTAACAATAGGTATATTCGAATACGTATTTGTGTATACATGTATATGTCTGTGTATGTATATGTATGTATACGTTAAAAGGTATAAGTAGGTATGGAAATGCTCCCCTCTCATTCTAAAAATTCCAAAAGAAGGAACAGAGAAGGGGGCCAAGTAAGGATCTCCCTCAAGGGCTCAGTCCTCTGTTTTCAAAGCTACCTCGCTATCGCGTAAAATGGTGAATAGTATGAAAAAAAATAAGAAAATATATATATATATATATATATATATATATATATATATATATATATATATATATTCTTTTCTTTTTTCTTTCAAACTATTCGCTATTTCCCGCGTTAGCAAGGTAGCGTAGAGGACAGAGGACTGGGCCTCTGAGGGAATATCCTCACCTGGCCCCCCTCTCTGTTCCTTCTTTTGGAAAATTACAAAAAAAAAACGAGAGGGGAGGATTTCCAGCCCCCGCTCCCTCTCCTTTTAGTCGCCTTCTACGACACGCAGGGAATATGGGGGAAGTATTCTTTCTCCCCTATCCCCAGGGATATATATATATATATATATATATATATATATATATATATATATATATATATATATATATATATATATATATATATATATATATATATATTTGTTCACCAAATGATGAGAACTGCTATTGACGTTTGTGTAAATAAATTATACATTTCCTTTTCCCATAGCCAGAGGTTGGACCATTATGTGACATTCATTTTTTCATTCATTTCAAGCTAGAAGTTTCAGTTTTCTAAATTGTTTCTTACATTTTTCATATGTATATATATGTATGTGTGTGTGTGTGTATATGTGCGTATGTATGTGTATGTGTGTGTATGTGTATATGTTTATATATATGTATATTATCCCTGGGGATAGGGGTGAAAGAATGCTTCCCACGTGTTCCTCGCGTGTCGTAGAAAGCGACTAGAGGGGACGGGAGCGGGGGGCCAGAAATCCTCCCCTCCTTGTATTAACTTTCTAAGATGGGAAACAGAAGAAGGAGTCACGCGGGGAGTGCTCATCCTCATCGAAGGCTCAGAGTGGGGTGTCTAAATGTGTGTGGATGTAACCAAGATGTGAAAAAAGGAGAGATAGGTAGTATGTTTGAGGAAAGGAACCTGGATGTTTTGGCTCTGAGTGAAACGAAGCTCAAGGGTAAAGGGGAAGAGTGGTTTGGGAATATTTGGGGAGTAAAGTCAGGGGTTAGTGAGAGAACAAGAGCAAGGGAAGGAGTAGCAATACTCCTGAAACAGGAGTTGTGGGAGTATGTGATAGAATGTAAGAAAGTAAATTCTCGATTAATATGGGTAAAATTGAAAGTTGATGGAGAGAGGTGGGTGATTATTGGTGCATATGCACCCGGGCATGAGAAGAAAGATCATGAGAGGCAAGTGTTTTGGGAGCAGCTGAATGAGTGTGTTAGTGGTTTTGATGCACGAGACCGGGTTATAGTGATGGGTGATTTGAATGCAAAGGTGAGTAATGTGGCAGTTGAGGGAATAATTGGTATACATGGGGTGTTCAGTGTTGTAAATGGAAATGGTGAAGAGCTTGTAGATTTATGTGCTGAAAAAGGACTGATGATTGGGAATACCTGGTTTAAAAAGCGAGATATACATAAGTATACTTATGTAAGTAGGAGAGATGGCCAGAGAGCGTTATTGGATTACGTGTTAATTGACAGGCGTGCGAAAGAGAGACTGTTGGATGTTAATGTGCTGAGAGGTGCAACTGGAGGGATGTCTGATCATTATCTTGTGGAGGCTAAGGTGAAGATTTGTATGGGTTTTCAGAAAAGAAGAGTGAATGTTGGGGTGAAGAGGGTGGTGAGAGTAAGTGAGCTTGGGAAGGAGACCTGTGTGAGGAAGTACCAGGAGAGACTGAGTACAGAATGGAAAAAGGTGAGAACAATGGAAGTAAGGGGAGTGGGGGAGGAATGGGATGTATTTAGGGAATCAGTGATGGATTGCGCAAAAGATGCTTGTGGCATGAGAAGAGTGGGAGGTGGGTTGATTAGAAAGGGTAGTGAGTGGTGGGATGAAGAAGTAAGAGTATTAGTGAAAGAGAAGAGAGAGGCATTTGGACGATTTTTGAAGGGAAAAAATGCAATGGAGTGGGAGATGTATAAAAGAAAGAGACAGGAGGTCAAGAGAAAGGTGCAAGAGGTGAAAAAAGGGCAAATGAGAGTCGGGGTGAGAGAGTATCATTAAATTTTAGGGAGAATAAAAAGATGTTCTGGAAGGAGGTAAATAAAGTGCGTAAGACAAGGGAGCAAATGGGAACTTCGGTGAAGGGCGCAAATGGGGAGGTGATAACAAGTAGTGGTGATGTGAGAAGGAGATGGAGTGAGTATTTTGAAGGTTTGTTGAGTGTGTTTGATGATAGAGTGGCAGATATAGGGTGTTTTGGGCGAGGTGGTGTGCAAAGTGAGAGGGTTAGGGAAAATGATTTGGTAAACAGAGAAGAGGTAGTGAAAGATTTGCGGAAGATGAAAGCCGGCAAGGCAGCAGGTTTGGATGGTATTGCAGTGGAATTTATTAAAAAAGGGGGTGACTGTATTGTTGACTGGTTGGTAAGGTTATTTAAAGTATGTATGACTCATGGTGAGGTGCCTGAGGATTGGCAGAATGCGTGCATAGTGCCATTGTACAAAGGCAAAGGGGATAAGAGTGAGTGCTCAAATTACAGAGGTATAAGTTTGTTGAGTATTCCTGGTAAATTATATGGGAGGGTATTGATTGAGAGGGTGAAGGCATGTACAGAGCATCAGATTGGGGAAGAGCAGTGTGGTTTCAGAAGTGGTAGAGGATGTGTGGATCAGGTGTTTGCTTTGAAGAATGTATGTGAGAAATACTTAGAAAAGCAAATGGATTTGTATGTAGCATTTATGGATCTGGAGAAGGCATATGATAGAGTTGATAGAGATGCTCTGTGGAAGGTATTAAGAATATATGGCGTGGGAGGAAAGTTGTTAGAAGCAGTGAAAAGTTTTTATGGAGGATGTAAGGCATGTGTACGTGTAGGAAGAGAGGAAAGTGATTGGTTCTCAGTGAATGTAGGTTTGTGGTAGGGGTGTGTGATGTCTCCATGGTTGTTTAATTTGTTTATGGATGGGGTTGTTAGGGAGGTAAATGCAAGAGTTTTGGAAAGAGGGGCAAGTATGAAGTCTGTTGGGGATGAGAGAGCTTGGGAAGTGAGTCAGTTGTTGTTCGCTGATGATACAGCGCTGGTGGCTGATTCATGTGTGAAACTGCAGAAGCTGGTGACTGAGTTTGGTAAAGTGTGTGGAAGAAGAAAGTTAAGAGTAAATGTGAATAAGAGCAAGGTTATTAGGTACAGTAGGGTTGAGGGTCAAGTCAATTGGGAGGTGAGTTTGAATGGAGAAAAACTGGAGGAAGTGAAGTGTTTTAGATATCTGGGAGTGGATCTGGCAGCGGATGGAACCATGGAAGCGGAAGTGGATCATAGGGTGGGGGAGGGGGCGAAAATTTTGGGGGCCTTGAAGAATGTGTGGAAGTCGAGAACATTATCTCGGAAAGCAAAAATGGGTATGTTTGAAGGAATAGTGGTTCCAACAATGTTGTATGGTTGCGAGGCGTGGGCTATGGATAGAGTTGTGCGCAGGAGGATGGATGTGCTGGAAATGAGATGTTTGAGGACAATGTGTGGTGTGAGGTGGTTTGATGGAGTGAGTAACGTAAGGGTAAGAGATATGTGTGGAAATAAAAAGAGCGTGGTTGAGAGAGCAGAAGAGGGTGTTTTGAAGTGGTTTGGGCACATGGAGAGAATGAGTGAGGAAAGATTGACCAAGAGGATATATGTGTCGGAGGTGGAGGGAACGAGGAGAAGAGGGAGACCAAATTGGAGGTGGAAAGATGGAGTGAAAAAGATTTTGTGTGATCGGGGCCTGAACATGCAGGAGGGTGAAAGGAGGGCAAGGAATAGAGTGAATTGGAGCGATGTGGTATACCGGGGTTGACGTGCTGTCAGTGGATTGAATCAAGGCATGTGAAGCGTCTGGGGTAAACCATGGAAAGCTGTGTAGGTATTTATATTTGCGTGTGTGGACGTATGTATATACATGTGTTTGGGGGTGGGTTGGGCCATTTCTCTCGTCTGTTTCCTTGCGCTACCTCGCAAACGCGGGAGACAGCGACAAAGCAAAAAAAAAAAAAAATTTATATATATATATATATATATATATATATATATATATATATATATATATATATATATATATATATATATATATATATATATACCATATATATATATATATATATATATATATATATATATATATATATATATATATATATATATATATATATATATATATATATATATATATATATATATATATATATATATATATATATATCTATTATACTTTGTCTCTGTCTCCCGCGTTAGCGAGGTAGCGCAAGGAAACAAACGAATGAATGGCCCAACACACCCACATACACATGTATATACATACACGCCCACACACACACATATACATACCTATGCATTTCAATGTATACATCCATATACATACACAAATACATATACAAATACAAGTACATATTCATGTTTGCTTCCCTCAGCCATTGACCTTGCCACCTCGCCACACATGAAATGGCACCCCTTCAGCCCGCACGCGCTCAAAGTAGCGGTAGGAAAAGACAACAAAGACTAAATTCGTTCACACTCAGTCCCTAGCTGCCATATGTAATGCACAGAAACCACAGCTCCCATTCCCAATGGATTGAACCAGGGCATGTGAAGCGTCTGGGGTAAACCATGGAAAGTTCTGTGGGGCCTGGATGTGGAAAGGGAGCTGTGGTCTCGGTGCATTATTACATGACAGCTAGACTGAGTGTGAACGAATGTGGCCTTTATTGTCTTTTCCTAGCGCTACCTCACAGACATGAGGGGGGAGGGGATTGTTATTTCATGTGTGGCGGGGTAGCGATGAGAATTTAGAAATAAAGGCAGACAGTATGAATTATGTACATGTGTATATATGTATATGTCTTTTTCACCTCTTGCAGCTTTTTCTTGACCTCTTGCCGCATTCTTACTTCTTCATCCCACCCTTCACAACCCTTTCTAATCCTGACCACCTCCCACCTTTCTCATGCCACATGCACCTTTGCGCAAGCCATCATTGCTTTCCTAAATACATCCCATTCCTCCCCTACTCTCCTTACGTCATTTATATATATATATATATATATATATATATATATATATATATATATATATATATATATATATATATATATATATATATATAGCGGGGGGCTGGAAATCCTCCCCTCTCTTTTTTTTTTTTTTTAATTTTCCAAAAGAAGGAACAGAGAAGGGGGCCAGGTGAGGGTATTCCCTCAAAGGCCCAGTCCTCTGTTCTTAACGCTACCTCGGTATCGCGGGAAATGGCGAATAGTATGAAAAAAAAAAAAATTTTTTTTTTTTTTTTTCATACTATTCGCCATTTCCCGCGTTTGCGAGGTAGCGTTAAGAACAGAGGACTGGGCCTTAGAGGGAAAATCCTCACCTGGCCCCCTTCTCTGTTCCTTCTTTTGGAAAATCAAAAAAAAAACGAGAGGGGAGGATTTCGAGCCACCCGCTCCCTCCCCTTTTAGTCGCCTTCTACGACACGCAGGGAATACGTGGGAAGTATTCTTTCTCCCCTATCCCCAGGGATATATATATATATATATATATATATATATATATATATATATATATATATATATATATATATATATATATATATATATATATATATTGGAAAGGATCTCAATTTTGCGAGTGATCAAGATATTCCTATGAATCCACGGGGAAAATGAAACATGATAAGTTACCAAGTGCACTTTCGTGTAATAATCACATCATCAGGGGAGACACAAGAGAGAAGTTTCAGTCAGTTGATTAACATCGAAGAGACGAAGCTAGGACGCTATTTGGTAAACATGTGATTATCCAAAACATATACAACGAGCGTTCATAAACTTATCATTTCACAAATTTTATCAACAATAAATTTCTCTAATTTGTATACACCATCACTATTATCAAGATTATAATTCTTTGTGTATCTAATAATAGAAGATTCAATTATCTTTCTCTTGGTAGTAGAGTTAGAGTTAATAACTGAGATGGCATTACTCCAGTCAATACAATGATCATAGTTTTTAACGTGATTTAACAAGGCATTTGATTCTTGTCCTGTTCTTATACTATAATTATGTTGCTTAAGTCTAACAGAAAGATCCTTACCAGTCTGACCAACATAAAATTTATCACAATTTCCACATGGCACTTTATAGATGCATCCAAGAGAATTTTCTGGTGAATTCCTGATTAAGATATTCTTTATAGTATTATTGTTGCTAAAGGCAACATTTACATTAAAGGATTTAAGCAACATGGGAAGTAAAGTGAAATTATTATCATAAGGGAGAACTAAAAGATTCTTAGTGTCAATGGGAGGTTTGGGCTCAACTCTATGAAATGATTTCTTTGCTAACTTAAGGGATCTATCAATGAAAGATCTAGGGCACTTTGATTTAGATCCAATAAAATATGTCTTCTCAAACTCATCATCAATAAACTCTGGACTGCAAATACGTAATGCCCTAAGGAACATAGATTGAAATGATGATAATTTAACTCTATCATGTTGAGATGAGTAATAATGGATATATGAGCATACATTGGTGAGTTTTTTGTATATGCTAAACTTAAGCTTGTTTTCTTACCTATGAATCATGTAATCTAAAACTGGTAACATACCATCATTTTTATTTTCTACAGTAAATTTGATGGAAGGAGAAATATTTATAAATTTTCATTTGTTGGCCAAACACAAAGAACATCATCTAAATACCTAGACCAAATTGCATTAGAAGGTAAGATATCCTTTCGTAAGTTTGTTTCAAAAAATTCCATGGAAAGATTACTTAGTACATGTGAAAGAGGGTTACCCATTGCCATACCAAATTTTTGAGCATAATAATCCCCATTGAATTGAAATACACAGTCTTTTATACACAATTTTATCAGTTCAATGAAAATAGACTTTGAAACAGGTAAATGAATATCATCCAAGACATCAAATAAATATTCTAAAAGGTCATCAACTGGAACTTTAGTGAAAAGTGAGGAAACATCAAAGGTAACGAGTTTGAAATAAAAATTAACATTGATATTGTTTAGCTTGTTAACTGAATCTACATTGTTCATAATATTAGAATTTGATATCTTACCCACTAAAGGGCTTCATAAAGAAACTAACCATTTTGACAATATATATAAGATGGAGCCTACAGAACACACTATAGGTCTTGCTGTAAAAATTGTTTATGTGTTTTTATAAGTCCATACATATATGGCAATGAAGGGGACAAATATGACAAACTTTTGATAAGAGAACTATTACCTTTCAACAATAACTTCATTTCTTTATTGAAATGAGAATTAACTGCTTGTAGGGGATTTTAATAAGTTTGAAATATGTTGTGTCATCATTTAGAAGATCATTCATTTTAGATACATAGTTACTTTTGTCTAAAATCACAACAGTGTTAGCCTTATATGCTTTAGTAGTATGTATATCCTTGTCTTTTTTTAAGGTGTTAATAGCTCTTATAAATCTTTTGGGGCAGTTAGGTTCCACTGGTTTTGACAAACTGGCATACACTAAACCCTTACAGGTATTAATTACATCATTACTAAAATTACTGTATTTCGCTAAATTACAAAAAGACTTTGTGACATCAACACAGCTGGCTTACCTGTTAGAGCACACAAGGAATCTTTATCTAGTTGTTTATTAGACAGGTGTATCACAAAAGAAGGATTCATGTTCTTGGTCCAATCGCTGTTTTTAATAAGATGGTCCAACTTACAATTTAGTGACATTTGTAGTCTATTGCGTTCTTTCCTTAATTTATCATAGCAATAGTCCAACGTCCGGTTCTTCCAGTATGACGGTATTGCCATTTGAAAGGCACGTTTCTTCTCTCTTGTAATGCGGAAAGCCTCCTCCATTTCAAGTTTCTTCAATTCAATGTGCCATGTGCCATGTGGAAATTGTGATAAATTTAATGTTGGTCAGACTGGAAAGGATCTTTCTGTTAGACTTAAGCAACATGAATATTTTAATCATTAACTCTAACTTGAATCTTCGATTATCAAATACACAAAGAATTATAATCTTAATATTAGTGATGGTCTATACAAATTAGATAACTTTATTGTTGATAAAATTTGTAAAATGATAAGTTTATGAGCGCTCGTTGTATGTCTTGGACAATCACATCTTTACTAAATAGAGTTCTAGCTTCGTCTCTTCGATGTATATCAACCGACTTATATTTCTCACTTGTGTCTCCCCTGATGATGTGATTATTACACGAAAGTGCATTTGGAAACTTATCGTATATATATATATATATATATATATATATATATATATATATATATATATATATATATATATATATATATATATATATATATATATATATATATATATATATATATATATATATATATATATATATATATATATATATATATATATATATATATATATATATGGGAGGGTATTGATTGAGAGGGTGAAGGCATGTACAGAGCATCAGATTGGGGAAGAGCAGTGTGGTTTCAAAAGTGGTAGAGGATGTGTGGATCAAGTGTTTGCTTTGAAGAATGTATGTGAGAAATACTTAGAAGAGCAAATGGATTTGTATGTAGCATTTATGGATCTGGAGAAGGCATATGATAGAGTTGATAGAGATGCTCTGTGGAAGGTATTAACAATATATGGTGTGGGACGCAAGTTGTTAGAAGTAGTGAAAAGTTTTTATCGAGGATGTAAGGCATGTGTACGTGTAGGAAGAGAGGAAAGTGATTGTTTCTCAGTGAATGTAGGTTTGCGGCAGGGGTGTGTGATGTCTCCATGGTTGTTTAATTTGTTTATGGATGGGGTTGTTAGGGAGGTGAATGCAAGAGTTTTGGAAAGAGGGGCAAGTATGAAGTCTGTTGGGGATGATAGAGCTTGGGAAGTGAGTCAGTTGTTGTTCGCTGATGATACATCGCTGGTGGCTGATTCATGTGAGAAACTGCAGAAGCTGGTGACTGAGTTTGGTAAAGTGTGTGAAAGAAGAAAGTTAAGAGTAAATGTGAATAAGAGCAAGGTTATTAGGTACAGTAGGGTTGAGGGTCAAGTCAATTGGGAGGTGAGTTTGAATGGAGAAAAACTGGAGGAAGTGAAGTGTTTTAGATGTCTGGGAGTGGATCTGGCAGCGGATGGAACCATGGAAGCGGAAGTGGATCATAGGGTGGGGGAGGGGGCGAAAATTCTGGGAGCCTTGAAGAATGTGTGGAAGTCGAGAACATTATCTCGGAAAGCAAAAATGGGTATGTTTGAAGGAATAGTGGTTCCAACAATGTTGTATGGTTGCGAGGCGTGGGCTATGGATAGAGTTGTGCGCAGGAGGATGGATGTGCTGGAAATGAGATGTTTGAGGACAATGTGTGGTGTGAGGTGGTTTGATCGAGTGAGTAACGTAAGGGTAAGAGAGATGTGTGGAAATAAAAAGAGCGTGGTTGAGAGAGCAGAAGAGGGTGTTTTGAAATGGTTTGGGCACATGGAGAGAATGAGTGAGGAAAGATTGACCAAGAGGATATATGTGTCGGAGGTGGAGGGAACGAGGAGAAGAGGGAGACCAAATTGGAGGTGGAAAGATGGAGTGAAAAAGATTTTGTGTGATCGGGGCCTGAACATACAGGAGGGTGAAAGGAGGGCAAGGAATAGAGTGAATTGGAGCGATGTGGTATACCGGGGTTGATGTGCTGTCAGTGGATTGAATCAGGGCATGTGAAGCGTCTGGGGTAAACCATGGAAAGCTGTGTAGGTATGTATATTTGCGTGTGTGGACGTATGTATATACATGTGTATGGGGGTGGGTTGGGCCATTTCTGTTTCCTTGCGCTACCTCGCAAACGCGGGAGACAGCGACAAAGCAAAAAAAAAAAAAAAGAAAAAAAAAAAAATATATATATATATATATATATATATATATATATATATATATATATATATATATATATATATATATATATATATATATATATATATATATATATACATATATTTTTCTTTCAAACTATTCGCCATTTCCCGCATTAGCGAGGTAGCGTTAAGAACAGAGGACTGGGCCTTGAGGGAATACCCTCACCTGGCCCAATTCTCTGTTCCTTGTTTTGGAAAAATGAAAAAAAAACGAGAGGGAAGGATTTCCAGCCCCCCGCTCCCTCCCCTTTTAGTCGCCTTGTACGACACGCAGGGAATACGTGGGAAGTATTCTTTCTCCCCTATCCCCAGGGATATATATATATATATATATATATATATATATATATATATATATGTATATATATATATATATATATATATATATATATATATATATATATATATATATATATATATATATATATATATATATATATATATATATATATATATACATATATATATATATATATATATATATAAATGACGTATGGAGAGTAGGGGAGGAATGGGATGTATTTAGGAAAGCAATGATGGCTTGCGCAAAGGTGCATGTGGCATGAGAAAGGTGGGAGGTGGTCAGGATTAGAAAGGGTAATGAAGGGTGGGATGAAGTAAGAATGCGGCAGGAGGTCAAGAAAAAAGCTGCAAGAGGTGAAAAAGAGGGCAAATGATCGTTGGGGTGAAGGAGTATCATTAAATTTTAGGGAGAATAAAAAGATATTTTGTTAGGAGATAATAAAGTGCATAAGACAAGAGATCAAATGGGAACATCGGTGAAGGGGGCAAATGACGAGGGAAGAACAAGAAGTGATGAAGTGAGAATGAGATGGAATGAATATTTCGAATCTGTGTTAAATGTGTTTGATGATAGAATGGCAGATATAGGGTGTTTTGGTCGGGATGGTGTGCAAAGTGTCTCAGAGAGTCAGGGAGAATGGTTTGGTGAACAGAGAAGAGGTAGTGAAAGCTGTGCGGAAAATGAAAGCCGGCAAGGTGGTGGGTTTGGAAGATACAGTAGTGAAATTTAGCAAAAATAGGTTGACTGTGTTGTTGATTGGTTGGAAAGGATATTCAAAGTATGCATGGATCATAGTGAAGTGCCTGAGGATTGGCGGAATGCATGCATAGTTCCATTGTACAAAGGCAAATGTGATAAAGGTAAGTCTTCTAATTACAGAGGCATAAGCTATTTAAGTATTCCTGGGATACTATATGGGAGGGTATTGATTGAGAGGGTCAAGGCATGTACAGAGCATCAAACTTGGGAAGAGCAGTATGGTTTTAGAAGCGGTAGAGGATGTGTGGATCAAGTGTTTGCTCTGAAGAATGTATGTGAGAAATACTAAAATAAACATGGATTCATTTGTAGCATTTATGGATCTGGAGAAGGCATATGATAGGGTGGATAGAGATGCTCTGTGAAAGGTTTCAAGAGTATATGGTGTGGGAGGTAAGTTGCTAGAAGCAGTGAAAATTTTTAACCAAGGACGTAAGGCATGTGTGCGATTAGGAAGAGAGGAAAGTGATTGGTTTGCGGCAGGGGTGCGTGATGTTTCTATGGCTGTTTAATTTGCTTATGGATTTAGTGGTTAGAGAAGAGAATACAAGAGGTTTGGAGAGAGGGGCAAATATGCAGTCTGTTGTGGATGAGAGGGCTAGGGAAGTGAGTCAGTTCTTGTTCGCTAATGATACAGCGTTGGTGGCTGATTCGGGTGAGAAACTGCAGAAGTTGGTGATTGATTTTGGTATAGTGTTTGAAAGAAGAAAGTTGAGATATGTGAATAATAGCAAGGTATTAGGTTCAGTAGGTTTGAGGGACAAGTTGATTGGGAGGTAAGTCTGAATGGAGAAAAACTGGAGGATGTGAAGTGTTTTAGATATCTGGAAGCAGAAGTGAGTCACAGGGTGGGGGAGGGAGCGAAGGTTCTGGAAGCGTTGAAGAATGTATGGAAGGAGAGAACGTTATCTCGTAGAGCAAAATTGGGTATGTTCGAAGGAATAGTGGTTCCAGCAATTTTATATGGTTGTGATGCATGAGCTATAGATAGGGTTGTGCCGAGGAGGGTGGATGTGTTGAAAATGAAATGTTTGAGGACATGTGGTGTGAGGTGGTTTGATCGAGTAAGTAATGAAAGAGTAAGAGAGATGTTTGATAATAAAAAGAGAATGGTTGAGAGAGCAGAAGAGGGTGTGTTGAAATGGTTTTGACACATGGAGAGAATGAGTGAGAAAAGATTGACAAAGAGGATATATGTGTCACAGGTGGGGGGAACGAGGAGAAGCGGGAGTCCAGCTGGAGGTGGAAAGATGGAGTGAAAAAGATTTTGTGCGATCGCGGCCTGAACATATAGGAGGATGAAAAGCGTGCAAGGAATAGAGTGAACTGGAACGATGTGGTATACCGGGGCCGAAGTGCTGTCAATGGATTGAACGAGGGCATGTGAAGAGCCTGGGGTAAATCATGGAAAGGTGTGTGGGGCGTGCATGTGGAAAGGGAGCTGTGCTTTCGGTGCTTTATACATGACAGCTAGAGACTATGTGTGAACGAATGTGGCCTCTTTTATTGTTCCTGGCGCTGCCTTGCTGGAAGGGGAGGGGGGGGGGGGGGAATGCTATTTCGTGTGTGGCGGAGTGGCGACAAGAATGGATGAAGGCAGCAAGTATCGATATGTACATGTATATGTATATGTCTGTTTATGTATATATATGCATACGTTGAAATGTATATGTATGTATATGTACGTGTGTGGGCGTTTATGTATATACCTGTGTGTGTGAGTTGGGCCATTCCTCGTTTGTTACCTTGCGCTACCTCGCTAACGCGGAGAACGGCGGTTAAGTATGATAAATAAACATAAGTATATATATATATATATATATATATATATATATATATATATATATATATATATATATATATATATATATATATATATATATATATATATATATTTTTTTTTTTTTTTTTTTTGCTTTCTCGCTGTCTCCCGCGTTTGCGAGGTTGCGCAAGGAAACAGACGAAAGAAATGGCCCAACCCACCCCCATACACATGTATATACATACGTCCACACACGCAAATATACATACCTACACAGCTTTCCATGGTTTACCCCAGACGCTTCACATGCACTGATTCAACCCACTGACAGCACGTCAACCCCGGTATACCACATCGATCCAATTCACTCTATTTCTTACCCTCCTTTCACCCTCCTGCATATAGGGATAGGGGAGAAAGAATACTTCCCACGTATTCCCTGCGTGTCGTAGAAGGCGACTAAAAGGGAAGGGAGCGGGGGGCTGGAAATCCTCCCCTCTCGTTTTTTTTTTTTTTTTTTTTTAATTTTCCAAAAGAAGGAACAGAGAAGAGGGCCAGGGGAGGATATTCCCTCAAAGGCCCAGTCCTCTGTTCTTAACGCTACCTCGCTATCGCGGGAAATAGCGAATAGTATGAAAAAAAAAAAAAAAATATATATATATATATATATATATATATATATATATATATATATATATATATATATATATATATATATATATATATATATATATTTTTTTTTTATACTTTGTCGCTGTCTCCCGCGTTTGCGAGGTAGCGCAAGGAAACAGACGAAAGAAATGGCCCAACCCCCCCCCATACACATGTATATACATACGTCACACACGCAAATATACATACCTACACAGCTTTCCATGGTTTACCCCAGACGCTTCACATGCCTTGATTCAATCCACTGACAGCACGTCAACCCCGGTATACCACATCGCTCCAATTCACTCTATTCCTTGCCCTCCTTTCACCCTCCTGCATGTTCAGGCCCCGATCACACAAAATCTTTTTCACTCCATCTTTCCACCTCCAATTTGGTCTCCCTCTTCTCCTTGCTCCCTCCACCTCCGACACATATATCCTCTTGGTCAATCTTTCCTCACTCATCCTCTCCATGTGCCCAAACCACTTCAAAACACCCTCTTCTGCTCTCTCAACCACGCTCTTTTTATTTCCACACATCTCTCTTACCCTTACGTTACTCACTCGATCAAACCACCTCACACCACACATTGTCCTCAAACATCTCATTTCCAGCACATCCATCCTCCTGCGCACAACTCTATCCATAGCCCACGCCTCGCAACCATACAACATTGTTGGAACCACTATTCCTTCAAACATACCCATTTTTGCTTTCCGAGAAATTGTTCTCGACTTCCACACATTCTTCAAGGCCCCCAGAATTTTCGCCCCCTCCCCCACCCTATGATCCACTTCCGCTTCCATGGTTCCATCCGCTGCCAGATCCACTCCCAGATATCTAAAACACTTCACTTCCTCCAGTTTTTCTCCATTCAAACTCACCTCCCAATTGACTTGACCCTCAACCCTACTGTACCTAATAACCTTGCTCTTATTCACATATACTCTTAACTTTCTTCTTCCACACACTTTACCAAACTCAGTCACCAGCTTCTGCAGTTTCTCACATGAATCAGCAACCGGCGCTGTATCATCAGCGAACAACAACTGACTCACTTCCCAAGCTCTCTCATCCCCAACAGACTTCATACTTGCCCCTCTTTCCAAAACTCTTGCATTTACCTCCCTAACAACCCCATCCATAAACAAATTAAACAACCATGGAGACATCACACACCCCTGCCGCAAACCTACATTCACTGAGAACCAATCACTTTCCTCTCTTCCTACACGTACACATGCCTTACATCCTCGATAAAAACTTTTCACTGCTTCTAACAACTTTCCTCCCACACCATATATTCTTAATACCTTCCACAGAGCATCTCTATCAACTCTATCATATGCCTTTACCAGATCCATAAATGCTACATACAAATCCATTTGCTTTTCTAAGTATTTCTCACATACATTCTTCAAAGCAAACACCTGATCCACACATCCTCTACCACTTCTGAAACCACACTGCTCTTCCCCAATCTGATGCTCTGTACATGCCTTCACCCTCTCAATCAATACCCTCCCATATAATTTACCAGGAATACTCAACAAACTTATACCTCTGTAATTTGAGCACTCACTCTTATCCCCTTTGCCTTTGTACAATGGCACTATGCACGCATTCCGCCAATCCTCAGGCACCTCACCATGAGTCATACATACATTAAATAACCTTACCAACCAGTCAACAATACAGTCACCCCCTTTTTTAATAAATTCCACTGCAATACCATCCAAACCTGCTGCCTTGCCGGCTTTCATCTTCCGCAAAGCTTTCACTACCTCTTCTCTGTTTACCAAATCATTTTCCCTAACCCTCTCACTTTGCACACCACCTCGACCAAAACACCCTATATCTGCCACTCTATCATCAAACACATTCAACAAACCTTCAAAATACTCACTCCATCTCCTTCTCACATCACCACTACTTGTTATCACCTCCCCATTTGCTCCCTTCATTGAAGTTCCCATTTGCTCCCTTGTCTTACGCACTTTATTTACCTCCTTCCAGAACATCTTTTTATTCTCCCTAAAATTTAATGATACTCTCTCACCCCAACTCTCATTTGCCATTTTTTTCACCTCTTGCACCTTTCTCTTGACCTCCTGTCTCTTTCTTTTATACATCTCCCACTCAATTGCAATTTTTCCCTGCAAAAATCGTCCAAATGCCTCTCTCTACTCTTTCACTAATACTCTTACTTCTTCATCCCACCACTCACTACCCTTTCTAATCAATCCACCTCCCACTCTTCTCATGCCACAAGCATCTTTTGCGCAATCCATCACTGATTCCCTAAATACATCCCATTCCTCCCCCACTCCCCTTGCTTCCATTGTTCTCACCTTTTTCCATTCTGTACTCAGTCTCTCCTGGTACTTCCTCACACAGGTCTCCTTTTCAAGCTCACTTACTCTCACCACCCTCTTCACCCCAACATTCACTCTTCTTTTCTGAAAACCCATACAAATCTTCACCTTAGCCTCCACAAGATAATGATCAGACATCCCTCCAGTTGCACCTCTCAGCACATTAACATCCAAAAGTCTCTCTTTCGCACGCCTGTCAATTAACACGTAATCCAATAACGCTCTCTGGCCATCTCTCCTACTTACATAAGTATACTTATGTATATCTCGCTTTTTAAACCAGGTATTCCCAATCATCAGTCCTTTTTCAGCACATAAATCTACAAGCTCTTCACCATTTCCATTTAGAACACTGAACACCCCATGTATACCAATCATTCCCTCAACTGCCACATTACTCACCTTTGCATTCAAATCACCCATCACTATAACCCGGTCTCGTGCATCAAAACCACTAACACACTCATTCAGCTGCTCCCAAAACACTTGCCTCTCTTGATCTTTCTTCTCATGCCCAGGTGCATATGCACCAATAATCACCCACCTCTCTCCATCAACTTTCAGTTTTACCCATATTAATCGAGAATTTACTTTCTTACACTCTATCACATACTCCCACAACTGCTGTTTCAGGAGTATTGCTACTCCCTCCCTTGCTCTTGTCCTCTCACTAACCCCTGACTTTACTCCCCAGACATTCCCAAACCACTCTTCCCCTTTACCCTTGAGCTTCGTTTCACTCAGAGCCAAAACATCCAGGTTCCTTTCCTCAAACATACTACCGATCTCTCCTTTTTTTACATCTTGGTTACATCCACACACATTTAGGCACCCCACTCTGAGCCTTCGGGGAGGATGAGCACTTCCCGCGTGACTCCTTCTTCTGTTTCCCATTTTAGAAAGTTAATACAAGGAGGGGAGTATTTCTGGCCCCCCGCTCCCGTCCCCTCTAGTCGCTTTGTACGACACGCGAGGAATACGTGGGAAGTATTCTTTCACCCCTATCCCCAGGGATAATATACATATACATATACATATACACATACACACACATACACATACATACGCACATATACACACACACACACACATACATATATATACATATGAAAAAATGTAAGAAACAATTTAGAAAACTGAAACTTCTAGCTTGAAATGAATGAAAAAAATGAATGTCACATAATGGTTCAACCTCTGGCTATGGAAAAAAGGAAATGTACAATCTATTTATATAAACGTCAATATATATATATATATATATATATATATATATATATATATATATATATATATATATATATATATATATATATATATATATATATATATATATATACATATATATATATATATATATATGTATATATATATATATATATATATAAATATATATATATATATATATATATATATATATATATATATATATATATATATATATATATATATATATATATATATATAAATATATATATATATATATATATGTATTGGAAAGGATCACAATTTTGCGCGTGATCAAGATATTCCTATGAGTCCACGGGGAAAATGAAACACGAAAAGTTCCGAAGTGCACTTTCGTGTAATAATCACATCATCAGGGGAGACACAAGAGAGAAATATAACAGTCAGTTGATATACATCGAAGAGACGAAGCTAGGACGCCATTTAGTAAACATGTGATTGTCCAAAACATACAACGAGCGTTCATAAACTTAGCATTTTACAAATCTTATCAACAGTAAAGTTATCTAATTTGTACAGACCATCGCTAATATTAAGGTTATAATTCTTTGTGTATTTAATGATAGAACATTCAATGATATTTCTCTTGGTAATAGAGTTAGAGTTAACAACTGAGATGGCGTTACTCCAGTCAATACAATGATCATAGTTTTTAACATGATTAAACAAGGCATTTGATTCTTGTCCTGTTCTTATACTATATTTATGTTGCTTAAGGCTAACAGAAAGATCCTTACCAGTCTGACCAACATAAAATTTATCACAGTTTCCACAAGGCACTTTATAGCTGCAACCAAGAGAATTTTCTGGTGAATTCCTGATTAAGATATTCTTTACAGTATTATTGTTGCTAAAGGCAACATTTACATTAAAGGATTTAAGCAACATGGAAAGCAAAGTGAAATTATTATTATTAAAAGGGAGAACTAAAAGATTCTTGGTGTCAATGGGAGGTTTGGACTCAATTCTATAAAATGATTTCTTTGCTAACTTAAGGGATTTATCAATGAAAGGTCTAGGGTACTTTAACTTAGATCCAATAGAATATATCTTCTCAAACTCATCATCAATAAACACTGTGCTGCAAATACGTAATGCCCTAAGGAACATAGATTGAAATGATGATAATTTAACTCTGTCATGTTGAGATGAGTAATAATAGATATATGAGCATACATTGGTGGGTTTTCTGTATATGCTAAACTTAAACTTGTTTCCTTGTCTATGGATCATGCAATCTAAAAATGGTAACATACCATTATTTTCATTTTCTACAGTAAATTTGATGGAAGGTACTAAATTGTTAAGTAAGGGGAGAAATATTGTAAATTTTCATTTGTTGGCCAAACACAAAGAACATCATCTACATACCTAAACCAAATTGCTTTAGAAGGTAAGATATCCTTTAGTAATTTTGTTTCAAAAAATTCCATATAAAGATTACTTAGTACGGGTGAAAGAAGGTTACCCATTGCCACACTAAATTTTTGAGCATAATAATCTCCATTAAGTTGAAATACACACTCTTTTATACGCAACTGTATAATTTCAATGAAATTAGGCTTTGAAACAGGCAAATGAATATCATCCAAGACATCAAATAAATATTCTAAAAGGTCATCAACTGGAACTTTAGTGAAAAGTGAGGAAACATCAAACCTAACTAGTTTGAAATCAAATTAATATTGATATTTTTTAGCTTGTTGACTAAATCTACATTGTTCATGATATTAGAATTTGATGCCTTACCACTAAAGCGCTTAATAAGGAAACTTACGATTTTGATAATATATATGTGATGGAGCCTACTGAACTCACTATAGGTCTTGTTGGAAAATTTTGTTTATGTGTTTTGATAAGTCCATACATATATGGCAATGAAGGGGACAAAGATGACAAATTTTTGATAAGAGAAATGTTACCTTTCAACAACAACTTCATTTCTTTATTGAAGTGAGAATTAACTGCTTCTAAGGGATTTTTACTAAGTTTAGAATATGTTGTGTTATCATTTAGAAGATCATTCATTTTAGATAAATTGTTACTTTTGTCTAAAATCACAACAGTGTTAACCTTATATGCTTTAGTAATATGTATGTCCTTGTCTTTTTTTAAGGTGTTAATAGGGCTTATGAATCTTTTAGGGCAATTAGCTTCCACTGGTTTTGACAAACTGGCATACACTAAACACTTGCAAATATTAATATCATCATTACTTAAATTAATGTATTTTTCTAAATTACAAAAAGACTTTGTGACATCAACACAGCTGGCTTCTCTGTTAGAGCACACAAAACTTAAACCATAGCCTAATGCGCACAAGGAATCTTTATCTAGTTGTTTATTAGACAGGTTTACCACAAAAGATGGGTTTGTGTTCTTGGTCCAGTCACTATTTTCAATAAGATGGTCCAACTTACGATTTAGTGACACTTGTAGCCTATTGCATTCTTTCCTTAATTTATCATAGCAATAGTCCAACATCCGGTTCTTCCAGTGTGTCGGTATTGTCATTTGAAAGGCACGTTTTTTCTCTCTTGAAATGCGAAAAGCCTCCTCCATTTCAAGTTTCTTTAATTCAATATTTTTCTTTAAAATAATATTTTGAAATTGGTCAAATGGTCGACCAGACAGCTGCAACAAACGTTGAGGTAGGATAGATCTTGGCATCACTTTTTCATCAATGCTTGTAGAGAAGTAATAGAAGAGCCGTGTGGAATCATGTTGGAAAGGATCACAATTTTGCGCGTGATCAAGATATTACTATGAGTCCACGGGGAAAATGAAACACGAAAAGTTCCCAAGTGCACTTTCGTGTAATAATCACATCATCAGGGGAGACACAAGAGAGAAATATAACAGTCAGTTGATAAACATCGAAGAGACGAAGCTAGGACGCCATTTGGTAAACATGTGATTGTCCAAAACATACAACGCAAACCAATCACTTTCCTCTCTTCCTAATCGCACACATGCCTTACGTCCTTGGTTAAAAATTTTCACTGCTTCTAGCAACTTACCTCCCACACCATATACTCTTGAAACCTTTCACAGAGCATCTCTATCCACCCTACCATATGCCTTCTCCAGATCCATAAATGCTACAAATGAATCCATGTTTATTTTAGTATTTCTCACATACATTCTTCAGAGCAAACACTTGATCCACACATCCTCTACCGCTTCTAAAACCATACTGCTCTTCCCAAGTTTGATGCTCTGTACATGCCTTGACCCTCTCAATTAATACCCTCCCATATAGTATCCCAGGAATACTTAAATAGCTTATGCCTCTGTAATTAGAAGACTCACCTTTATCACATTTGCCTTTGTACAATGGAACTATGCATGCATTCCGCCAATCCTCAGGCACTTCACTATGATCCATGCATACTTTGAATATCCTTTCCAACCAATCAGCAACACAGTCAACCTATTTTTGCTAAATTCCACTACTGTATCTTCCAAACCCACCGCCTTGCCGGCTTTCATTTTCCGCACAGCTTTCACTACCTCTTCTCTGTTCACCAAACCATTCTCCCTGACTCTCTGAGACACTTTGCACACCATCCCGACCAAAACACCCTATATCTGCCATTCTATCATCAAACACATTTAACACAGCTTCGAAATATTCATTCCATCTCATTCTCACTTCATCACTTCTTGTTCCTCCCTCGTCATTTGCCCCTTTCACCGATGTTCCCATTTGATCTCTTGTCTTATGCACTTTATTATCTCCTAACAAAATATCTTTTTATTCTCCCTAAAATTTAATGATACTCCTTCACCCCAACGATCATTTGCCCTCTTTTTCACCTCTTGCAGCTTTTTTCTTGACCTCCTGCCGCATTCTTACTTCATCCCACCCTTCATTACCCTTTCTAATCCTGACCACCTCCCACCTTTCTCATGCCACATGCACCTTTACGCAAGCCATCATTGCTTTCCTAAATACATCCATTCCTCCCCTACTCTCCTTACGTCACTTATATATATATATATATATATATATATATATATATATATATATATATATATATATATATATATATATATATATATATATATATATATATATTTTTTTTTTTAAACTATTCGCCATTTCCCGCGTTAAGAGGTAGCGTTAAGAACAGAGGACTGGGCCTTTTTGGAAAAAAACGAGAGGGGAGGATTTCCAGCCCCCGCTCCCTCCCCTTTTAGTCGCCTTCTACGACACGCAGGGAATACGTGGGAAGTATTCTTAATCCCCTATCCCCAAGGATAATATATATATATATATATATATATATATATATATATATATATATATATACATATATATATATATATATATATATATATATATATATATATATATATATATATATATTTATATGTATATATATATTCATTTATTTATTTATTTTATTTTTCTTTGTCGCTGTCTCCCGCGTTTGCGAGGTAGCGCAAGGAAACAGACGAAAGAAATGGCCCAATCCACCCACATACACATGTATATACATTCACGTCCACACACGCAAATATACATACCCATACATCTCAATGTACACATATATATACACACACAGACACATACATATATACACATGCACACAATACACACTATCTGCCTTTATTCATTCCCTTCGCCACCTCGCCACACATGGAATAACATCCCCCTCCCCCCTCAGGTAGCGCTAGGAAAAGACAACAAAGGCCCCATTCGTTCACACTCAGTTCCTAGCTGTCATGCAATAATGCCCGAAACCACAGCTCCCTTTCCACATCCAGGCCCCACACAACTTTCCACGGTTTACCCCAGACGCTTCACATGCCCTGATTCAATCCATTGACAGCACGTCGACCCCGGTATACCACATCGATCCAATTCACTCTATTCCTTGCCCGCCTTTCACCCTCCTGCATGTTCAGGCCCCGATCACAGAAAATCTTTTTCACTCCATCTTTCCACCTCCAATTTGGTCTCCCACTTCTCCTCGTTTCCTCCACCTCCGACACATATATCCTCTTGGTCAATCTTTCCTCACTCATTCTCTCCATGTGCCCAAATCATTTCAAAACACCCTCTTCTGCTCTCTCAACCACACTCTTTTTATTTCCACACATCTCTCTTACCCTTACATTACTTTCTCGATCAAACCAACTCACACCACACATTGTCCTCAAACATCTCATTTCCAACACATCCACCCTCCTCCAAACAACTATATCCATAGCCCACGCCTCGCAACCATACAACATTGTTGGAACCACTATTCCTTCAAACATACCCATTTTAGCTTTCCGAGAAAATGTTCTCGACTTCCACACATTCTTCAAGGCTCCCAGGATTTTCGCCCCCTCCCCACCCTATGATTCATTTCCGCTTCCATGGTTCCATCCGCTGCCAGATCCACTCCCAGATATCTAAAACACGTTACTTCCTCCAGTTTTTCTCCATTCAAACTTACCTCCCAATTGACTTGACCCTCAACCCTTACTGTACCTAATAACCTTGCTCTTATTCACATTTACTCTTAACTTTCTTCTTTCACACACTTTACCAAACTCAGTCACCAGCTTCTGCAGTTTCTCACATGAATCAGCCACCAGCGATGTATCATCAGCGAACAACAACTGACTCACTTCCCAAGCTCTATCATCCCAACAGACTTCATACTTGCCCCTCTTTCCAAAACTCTTGCATTCACCTCCCTAACAACCCCATCCATAAAAAAATTAAACAACCATGGAGACATCACACACCCCTGCCGCAAACCTACATTCACTGAGAACCAATCACTTTCCTCTCTTCCTACACGTACACATGCCTTACATCCTCGATAAAAACTTTTCACTACTTCTAACAACTTGCGTCCCACACCATATATTCTTAATACCTTCCACAGAGCATCTCTATCAACTCTATCATATGCCTTCTCCAGATCCATAAATGCTACATACAAATCCATTTGCTCTTCTAAGTATTTCTCACATACATTCTTCAAAGCAAACACTTGATCCAAACATCCTCTACCACTTCTGAAACCACACTGCTCTTCCCCAATCTGATGCTCTGTACATGCCTTCACCCTCTCAGTCAATGCCCTCCCATATATATATATATATATATATATATATATATATATATATATATATATATATATATATATATATATATATATATATATATATATATATATATATATAAGCTTAATGTCTCGCGTGAGAGAATTTTTTTTCGTAGTTTTTTTTTTCCTTTTGGAAATCGAGTCGAATTTTGGCCGCGTTCGGTTACGATTCTGGATTGACAGCGACAAATTACGGTGTAGTAGGCGACAACAGAATGATGATGGTTCTGTTAAGGAAACCTCGGATTGGTGGTTCGATGAAGACACGTTGGCACGTCGAGGTTCAGCCGCACACAAAGAAATGCCTCGACCACATCACCTCACAAAAGGCGAACGTCACATTGGTGGATGTCGGGAGGCGTCATTCTCCCAGAGGAATTACTCCAGATCCCCAAGTCTGATGTGGTGCCTCCAGTTTCTTGGCCATCTGAAGTATGCATCAGCCATCGCTCCTGCCTGCAGTAGCATGCTTTCCGACATGTTTCATGAGCTCCTCTTCGTCAACGGAACTACCTTGGCCACCAGTGATGCTACTACGTTTGTGAATCAAAAACCATTGCAACACAAACCTCGCCAGGTGGTAGAGTGTCCCGCAGTGTATCGAGACAGACTTCCCCAGAACTTTTTTAAAGGGGAAGTAAATGTTTATAGTTGTGTTACTGGAATGATAGTTTTCATACATGGTGCTTTGACAAGAAAATAGTGAAATTGGAAAAAATGTAGCTTAGACATTGAAGCTTATTGATACAGTGGTTAAATTGATGAGAACTACTATTGACCTTTGTGTAAATAAATTAAACATTTCCTTTTTCCATAGCCAGAGGTTAACCATTATGTGACATTCATTTTTTTCTTTTCATTTCAAGCTAGAAGTTTCAGTTTTCTAAATTGTTTCTTACATTTTTTATATGTATATATATGTATGTGTGTGTGTGTATATGTGCGTGTGCGTGTGTATGTGTGTGTATGTGTATATATATATATATATGTATATTATCCCTGGGGACAGGGGTGAAAGAATACTTCCCACGCATTCCTCGCGTGTCGTAGAAAGCGACTAGAGGGGACGGGAGCGGGGGGCCAGAAATCCTCCCCTCCTTGTATTTTTTTTAACTTTCTAAAATGGGAAACAGAAGAAGGAGTCACGCGGGGAGTGCTCATACTCCTCGAAGGCTCAGATTGGGGTGCCTAAATGTGTGTGGATGTAACCAAGAGAAAAGGAGAGATAGGTAGTATGTTTGAGGAAAGGAACCTGGATGTTTTGGCTCTGAGTGAAACGAAGCTCAAGGGTGAAGGGGAAGAGTGGTTTGGGAATGTCTTGGGAGTAAAGTCAGGGGTTAGTGAGAGGACAAGAGTAAGGGAAGGAGTAGCAGTACTCCTGAAACAGGAGTTGTGGGAGTACGTGATAGAATGTAAGAAAGTAAATTCTCGATTAATATGTGTAAAACTGAAAGTTGATGGAGAGAGATGGGTGATTATTGGTGCATATGTACCTGGGCATGAGAAGAAAGATCATGAGAGGCAAGTGTTTTGGGAGCAGCTGAATGAGTGTGTTAGTGGTTTTGATGCACGAGACCGGGTTATAGTGATGGGTGATTTGAATGCAGAGGTGAGTAATGTGGCAGTTGAGGGAATAATTGGTATACATGGGGTGTTCAGTGTTGTAAATGGAAATGGTGAAGAGCTTGTAGATTTATGTGCTGAAAAAGGACTGATGATTGGGAATACCTGGTTTAAAAAGCGAGATATACATAAGTATACTTATGTAAGTAGGAGAGATGGCCAGAGAGCGTTATTGGATTACGTGTTAATTGACAGGCGCGCG
>NC_092255.1:10435328-10485602 GCF_036320965.1 Panulirus ornatus
CGCCACAAAAGAAACGGCATCGTCAACCCATGCGTCAGCGAAGTACCGGCAGGAAACCAGACAAAAGAAGCCACATTCGTTCACATTCAGTCTTTCGCTGGTATGTGAATTGCACCGAAACCACAACTCCCCATCCACATCCTGTCCTCGCAAACCTTTCTATGGTTTAACCCAGACGTTTCACATGCCCTAATTCTGTACAATAACAGCACACCGACCTCGGTATACCATATCGTTCCAATTCACTCTATTCCTTGGACGCCTCTCACCATCTTGCATGTTCAGGTCCCTATCGCTCAAAATCTGTTTTACTCCATCCTCCCACCTCCAATCTGGTCTCCCGCTACCCCTTGTTCCCTCCAGCTCTGACACATATATCTTCTTTGTCAACCTTTCCTCACTCATTCTCTCTATATGTCCAAACCATTTCAACATACAATTGAAGAAACTTCTCGAATACCACAACCAATGAAAATGTTTCAAGGATCTGATGAAGAAGTGTTGAAACTTAGAGAAATAAAGAGCTCTGAAATATTTAAGCCCCTGACCAATTAAATCCTAACAAATCCAATGGCTCCGATAACTTAGCTCCAAGATTTTTAAAGGTCTGAAGACAACTGGTATACCTCATAACAAAAATGTTCAACAAATGTCTATCGGATGCTCAGGTGCTAACTGACTGGAAGCATTCAATGTTACTCCTACATATAATAAAGGAAAGAAAAAGTGTGCCTTGAACTAGCCAAATTAGCCTTAGGTCAGGGTAGGGTTAAATGATTTGAAAAATAACACGAGATAAGATTGTCGCGTTTCAAGAGGACACAAAATTATATCGGACAATCAACACGGTTTCCGCAAAAGATAATCCTGCCTGATGAATTTGCTGGAAATTTCTAATTTTACTTATCAGACTTGGAACGAAAAATTTCCGTGTGATGTAGCATGTTTAGATTTCCAAAAGGATTTTACCTAAACTTAAAGCACAAGGAATCGGTGGTGAACTCTGTATATGGATCAGAAAATGGCTTCCCGGAAGAAAGCAGCGTGTAGTATTAAATGGTGAAACATCAGATTGGCTAGACGTAACGAGTGGTGTGCCACCTAGACCCAATTCTTTTCATAATATATATCAATGACCTAGCACTCGGTCTCATATCTAAGATCTCCAAGTTTGCTAATGATACTAAACCAGGAGGTAGAGCTGTAAGCAGGTGGGACTGGGAAATGATTCAAAGAAATCTGAACTTACTAACAGGGTGGTCAGACAGATGTCAAATGAAGTCTAATGAAGACAAGTGTAAAGTTATGCACGTAGGAGACAAGAAGGCATGTTACGACATCAAACTAGTTGGAGACTCTCTAACTAAAGTAAGTAAAGAAAAGGACCTTGGAGTTGTCACTATCAACAATCTGAAACACACAATAACAGAGTCAAGGAGCAAGTAGCAAGAAAAAAATGATTACAAAACATCAGGAACAATTGTCACAGTTTATAATTCTTCAGTAAGACCACACCTTGAATACGCAGTTCAGTTTTGGTCCCCAAACTATTAAAAAGAGAAGGGAAAATTAGAGCAAGTACAAAAACGAGCGAAAAAATTGCTACCATTCCTTAGAAATCTGGCACACGAAGAAAAGCTAACAGGTAGCCTTCGTTGCGACTTATTCCAAGTGTTCAAAATCATGAACAAGTTCGATAAAGTATATCACGGACGTCTTTTCGAGGTATAAGAAAATACGGTTATCAGGACAAATGGAATAAAACTCAAAGCTGAGAGATGTAGTACGGTTGTGGGAAAAACCTTTTTCTACAGGTGTGTTGAGTATTAGAATGAGTTACCGTTAGACGTAGTGAATGCTAAGACTATAAATACCTTCAAAAGCTGTTTAGATATATACCTAATAAATCAAGATATACTCTGAGCAAAACGCCAGAGATAAATTGTATAAATGACAGCGGTAACGGGGATACAAGAAGGTTATTGTGCAGCAGCGGGGAGTTGATGATAGCTTGAAAAAGTGCTCATCGGAATCACATTTTATTGTCAAGTAAAAATCCTGTTTTTTTCTTTTCTTTTTTTTTTTACCAGTCAACCTAATTGTAGGCAAATAAGGCCTCCTGTTGTTTGTCTTTCTCATGTAAACTCATGTAAACCACACTCTTTTTATTACCACACATCTCTCTTTCTCTTTCACTACTTACTCGATCAAACTCACATACTGTCCTCAAACATTTTACTTCCACCGCATCCACCCTCCTCCGTACAACCATATCTATAGCCCATGCCTCGCAAACACGTAATATTATTGGAACTACTAAGCCTCCAAACATACCCATTTTCACTCTCTGAGATAACGTTCTCTCTTTCCACATATTCTTCATCGCTCCTAGATCTTTCGCCCCTCGTTCCCACCATATGACTCACTTCTACCTCCATGATTCCATTTGCTGCTAGGTCCACTCCCAGATATCTAAAACACTTCATTTCCTCCAGTTTCTCTCCATTCAAACTCATATCCCAACTAACTTGTCCCTCAACCCTGATGATCTAATAACATTGCTCTTATTATCATTTACTCTCAACTTTCTCCTTTCACACACTTTCCCAAACTCAATCACGACCTCTGCAGTTTGTTACTTGAATCAGCCACCAGTGCCGTATAAACGGCGAACAACTGACTTACTTCCCAGGCCCTCTCAACAGGCCCTCTAAACAGACAGCATACTCGCCCCTCGAAAAGTCTTACATTTACCTCCCAAACCACCTCATCCATAGCCAAATAAAACAACCATGTAGACATCACACACCCCCGCGGCAGACCGACCTTCACTGGAAGGAATCTCTCTCCTCTCTTTCTGCTCATACACATGGCTTACACCCTTGATTAAAAACTTCTCACTGCTTCTAGCAACTTACCTCCCACACCATATACTCTTAAGACCTTCCACAATGCATATACCTTCTCCAGATCCATAAATGCCACATACAAATGCATCTCTTTCTTTAAGTATTTCTCACACACACATCTTTCAAAGCAAACACCTTTACCACTCCTGAAACCACACTGCTTCTCCTTCACCTTCTCAGTCAACACCCTCCTATACAACTTTCCAGGAATACTCAACAAACTTGTCTCTTCAGACACTTCAACATGATCCATACATTCACTGAATATCCTTAACAAACCAGTCAACAACAATCACCCACTTTCTTAATAAATTCAGCTCCAATGCCACCAAAGCCAACCGCCTTCCCCGATTTCAGCCGCCGCAAGGCTTTCCCCATTATCTCTCTTCACCAAACCACTCTCGCACACCACCCCGACCAAAACACCTTGTATCTGCCACTGTATCATCAAACGCATTCAACAAATCTTCAACATACCCATTCCATCTCGCTTCATTATTCTTTTTATTTTTATTTCATTTTACTTTTGTCGCTGTCTCCCACGTTAGCGAGGTGGCGCAACGAAACAAAGGAAAGAATGGCCTAACCCACCCACATACACATGTATATACATACACGTCCACACACGCAAATATACATAACTATACATCTCAACGTATACATATATATACACACACAGACATATACATATATACACATGTAGATAATTCATCCTGTCTGCCTTTATTCATTCCCATCGCCACCCCGCCACACATGAAATAACAACCCCCTCCCCCCTCATGTACGCGAGGTAGCGCTAGGAAAAGACAACAAAGGCCACATTCGTTCACACTCAGTCTCTAGCTGTCATGTAATAGTGCACCGAAACCACAGCTCCCTTTCCACATCCAGGCCTCACAGAACTTTCCATGGTTTACCCCAGACGCTTCACACGCCCTGGTTCAATTCATTGACAGCACGTCGACCCCGGTATACCACATCGTTCCAATTCACTGTATTCCTTGCACGCCTTTCACCCTCCTACATGTTCCGGACCCAATCAATCAAAATCTTTTTAACTCCATCATTCCACCTCCAATTTGGGCTCCCACTTCTCATTTCCTCCACCTCTGACACATATATCCTCTTGGTCAATCTTTCCTCACTCATTCTCTCCATGCGACCAAACCATTTCAAAACACCCTCTTCTCTATCAACAACACTTTTTATTACCACACATCTCTCTTGCCCTATTATTACTTACTCGATTAAACCACCTCACACCACATATTGTCCTCAAACATCTCATTTCCAGCACATCCACAACTCTATCAATAGCCCACGCCTCGCAACCATATAACATTGTTAAAACCACTATTCCTTCAAACATACCCATTTTTGCTTTCCGAGATAAAGTTCTCGACTTCCACACATTCTTGAACACTCCCAGAATTCGGCTTACATGGTTCCATCCGCTGATAAATCCACTCCCAGGTATCTAAAACACTTCACTTCTTCCAGTTTTTCTTCATTCAAATTTGCCTCCCAATTGACTTGACCCTCAACCCTACTGTGCCGAATAACCTTGCTCTTATTCACATTTACTCTCAACTTTCTTCTTTCACACACTTTACCAAACTCAGTCACCAGCTTCTGCAGTCTCTCATATATATATATATATATATATATATATATATATATATATATATATATATATATATATATATATATATATATATATATATATATATATATATATATATATATATATATGTATATATATATATATATATATGTATATATATATATATATATATATATATATATATATATATATATATATATATATATATATATATATATATATATATATATATATATATATATATATATATATATATATATATATATATATATATATATTTTTTTTTTTTCTTTGTCGCTGTCTCCCGCGTTTGCAAGGTAGCGCAAGGAAACAGACGAAAGAAATGGCCCAACCCACCCCCGTACACATGTATATACATATGTCCACACACGCAAATATACAGACCTACACAGCTTTCCATGGTTTACCCCAGACGCTTCACATGACCTGATTCAATCCACTGACAGCACGTCAACCCCGGTATACCACATCGATCCAATTCACTCTATTCCTTAACCTCCTTTCACCCTCCTGCATGTTCAGGCCCCAATCACACAAAATCTTTTTCACTCCATCTTTCCACCTCCAATTCGGTCTCCCACTTCTCCTCGTTCCCTCCACCTCCAACACATATATCCTCTTGGTCAATCTTTCCTCACTCATTCTCTCCCTGTGACCAAACCATTTCAAAACACCCTCTTCTGCTCTCTCAACCACGCTCTTTTATTCCAACACATCTCTCTTACACTTACGTTACTTACTCGATCAAACCACCTCACACCACACATTGTCCTCAAACATCTCATTTCCAGCACATCCATCCTCCTGCGCACAGCTCTATCCATAGCTCACGCCTCGCAACCATACAACATTGTTGGAACCACTATTCCTTCAAACATACCCATTTTTGCTTTCCGAGATAATGTTCTCGACTTCCACACATTCTTCAAGGCTCCCAGCATTTTCGCCCCCTCCCCACCCTATGATCCACTTCCGCTTCCATGGTTCCATCTGCTGCTAGATCCACTCCCAGATATCTAAAACACTTTACTTCCTCCAGTTTTTCTCCATTCAAACTTACCTCCCAATTGACTTGACCCTCAACCCTACTCTTCCTAATAACCTTGCTCTTATTCACATTTACTCTTAACTTTCTTCTTTATATATATATATATATATATATATATATATATATATATATATATATATATATATATATATATATATATATATATATTCTTTCTTTCTTTTAAACTATTCGCCATTTCCCGCGTTAGCAAGGTAGCGCTAAGAACAGAGGACTGGGCCTTTTTTGGAATATCCTCAACTGGCCCCCTCTGTTCCTTTTTTTGGAAAATTTAAAAAAAAAAAACGAGAGGGGAGGATTTCCAGCCCCCCGCTCCCTCCCCTTTTAGTCGCCTTCTACGACACGCAGGGAATACGTGGGAAGTATTCTTAATCCCCTATCCCCAGGGATAATATATATATATATATATATATATATATATATATAAATATATATATATATATATATATATATATATATATATATATATATATATATATATATATATATATATATATATATATTTATATATATATATATATATATATATATATATATATATATATATATATATATATATATATATATATATATATATATATATATATATATATATATATATATATATATATATATATATTATATATATATATATATATATATATATATATATATATATATATATATGTATGTATGTATGTATATATATATATATATATATATATATATATATATATATATATATATATATATATATATATATATATATATATATATATATATATATATATATATATATATATATATATATATATATATATATATATATGTGGTGATGTGAGAAGGAGATGGAGTGAGTATTTTGAAGGTTTGTTGAATGTGTTTGATGATAGAGTGGCAGATATAGGGTGTTTTGGTCGAGGTGGTGTGCAAAGTGAGAGCGTTAGGGAAAATGATTTGGTAAACAGAGAAGAGGTAGTAAAAGCTTTGCGGAAAATGAAAGCCGGCAAGGCAGCAGGTTTGGATGGTATTGCAGTGGAATTTATTAAAAAAAGGGGTAACTGTATTGTTCACTGGTTGGTAAGGTTATTTAATGTATGTATGACTCATGGTGAGGTGCCTGAGGATTGGCGGAATGCGTGCATAGTGCCATTGTACAAAGGCAAAGGGGATAAGAGTGAGTGCTCAAATTACAGAGGTATAAGTTTGTGGAGTATTCCTGGGAAATTATATGGGAGGGTATTCATTGAGAGGGTGAAGGCATGTACAGAGCATCAGATTGGGGAAGAGCAGTGTGGTTACAGAAGTGCTAGAGGATGTGTGGATCAGGTGTTTGCTTTGAAGAATGTATGTGAGAAATACTTAGAAAAGCAAATGGATTTGTATGTAGCATTTATGGATCTGGAGAAGGCATATGATAGAGCTGATAGAGATGCTCTGTGGAAGGTATTAAGAATATATGGTGTGGGAGGCAAGTTGTTATAAGCAGTGAAAAGTTTTTATCGAGGATGTAAGGCATGTGTACGTGTGGGAAGAGAGGAAAGTGATTGGTTCTCAGTGAATGTAGGTTTGCGGCAGGGGTGTGTGATGTCTCCATGGTTGTGTAATTTGTTTATGGATGGGGTTGTTAGGGAGGTGAATGCAAGAGATTTGGAAAGAGGGGCAAGTATGAAGTCTGTTGTGGATGAGAGAGCTTGGGAAGTGAGTCAGTTGTTGTTCGCTGATTTATACAGCGCTGGTGGCTGATTCATGTGAGAAACTGCAGAAGCTGGTGACTGAGTTTGGTAAAGTGTGTGAAAGAAGAAAGTTAAGAGTAAATGTGAATAAGAGCAAGGTTATTAGGTACAGTAGGGTTAAGGGTCAAGTCAATTGGGAGGTGAGTTTGAATGGAGAAAAACTGGAGGACGTGAAGTGTTTTAGATATCTGGGAGTGGATCTGGCAGCGGATGGAACCATGGAAGCGGAAGTGGATCCTAGGGTGGGGGAGGGGGCGAAAATTCTGGGAGCCTTGAAGAATGTGTGGAAGTCGAGAACATTATCTCGGAAAGCAAAAATGGGTACGTTTGAAGGAATAGTGGTTCCAACAATGTTGTATGGTTGCGAGGCGTGGGCTATGGATAGAATTGTGCGCAGGAGGATGGATGTGCTGAAAATGAGATGTTTGAGGACAATGTGTGGTGTGAGGTGGTTTGATCGAGTAAGTAACGTAAGGGTAAGAGAGATGTGTGGAAATAAAAAGAGCGTGGTTGAGAGAGCAGAAGAGGGTGTTTTGAAATGGTTTGGGCACATGGAGAGAATGAGTGAGGAAAGATTGACCAAGAGGATATATGTGTCGGAGGTGGAGGGAACGAGGAGAAGAGGGAGACCAAATTGGAGGTGGAAAGATGGAGTGAAAAAGATTTTGTGTGATCGGGGCCTGAACATGAAGGAGGGTGAAAGGAGGGCAAGGAATAGAGTGAATTGGATCGATGTGGTATACCGGGGTTGACGTGCTGTCAGTGGATTGAATCAAGGCATGTAAAGCGTCTGGGGTAAACCATGGAAAGCTGTGTAGGTATGTATATTTGCGTGTGTGGACTTATGTATATACATGTGTATGGGGGTGGGTTGGGCCATTTCTTTCATATGTTTCGTTGCGCTACCTCGCAAACGCGGAAGACAGCGACAAAGCAAAAAAAAAAAAAAAATACATATATATATATATATATATATATATATATATATATATATATATATATATATATATATATATATATATATATATATATATTCTTTCATACTAATCGCCATTTCCCGCGAGAGCGAGGTAGCGTTAAGAACAGAGGACTGTGCCTTTGAGGGAATATCCTCACCTGGCCCCCTTCTCTGTTCATTCTTTTTTAAATATATATATATATATATATATATATATATATATATATATATATATATATATATATATATATATATATATATATATATATGTATATATATATATATATATATATATATATATATATATATATATATATTCTTACGAGTCTACGGGGAAAATGAAACACGATAAGTTCCCAAGTGCACAATCGTGTGATAACCACATCATGAGAGGAGACTCAGGAGAGAAATATAACAGTCAGTTGATAAACATGGAAGAGATGAAGCTAGCACGCCATTTGGTAAACAATCGCATGTTTACCAAAGGGTGTGCTAGCTTCGTCTCTTCGATGTATATCAACTGACTGTTATATTTCTCTCTCGTGTCTTCCCTGATTATGTGATTATTACACGAAAGTGCACTTGGGAACTTATTGTGTTTCATTTTCCCCGTGGACTCATAGGAATATGTTGATCAAGGGTCGAAATTGTGATCCTTTCCAATATATATATATGCTTTCCTTTGCTTTGTCGCTGTCTCCCGCGTTAGAGAGGTAGCGCACGGAAACAGACGAAAGAATGGCCCAACCCACCCACATACACATATATATACATACACGTCCACACACGCAAATATACATACTTATACATCTCAATGTATACATATATATACACACACAGACATAAACATATATATACACATGTACATGATTCATACTGTCTGCCTTTATTCATTCCCATTGCCACCTCGCCACACATTGAGTAACCAACCCCATCCCCCTCATCTGTCCGAGGTAGCGCTAGGAAAGACAACAAAGGCCCCATTCATTCACACTCAGTATCTAGCTGTCATGTAATAATGCACCGAAACCACAGCTCCCTTTCCACATCCAGGACCCACAGAACTTTCCATGGTTTACCCCAGACGCTTCACATGCCCTGGTTCAATCCATTGACAGCACGTCGACCCCGGTATACCACATCGTTCCAATTCATTCTATTCCTTGCACACCTTTCACTCTCATACATGTTCAGGCCCCGATCACTCAAAATCTTTTTCACTCCATCTTTTCACCTCAAATTTGGTCTCCCACTTCTCCTCGTTCCCTCCACCTCTGACACATATATCCTCTGGTCAATCTTTACTCACTCGTTCTCTCCATGTGACCAAACCATTTCAAAACACCCTCTTCTGCTCTCTCAAACACACTCTCAACCACGTGTAGGAAGAGAGGAAAGTGATTGGTTCTCAGTGAATATAGGTTTGCGGCAGGGGTGTGTGATGTCTCCATGGTTCTTTAATTTGTTTATGGATGGGGTTGTTAGGGAGGTGAATGCAAGAGTTTTGGAAAGAGGGACAAGTATGCAGTCTGTTGTGGACGAGAGAGCTTGGGAAGTGAGTCAGTTGTTGTTCGCTGATGATACAGCGCTGGTGGCTGATTCATGTGAGAAACTGCAGAAGCTGGTGACTGAGTTTGGTAAAGTGTGTGAAAGAAGAAAGTTGGGAGTAAATCTGAATAAGAGCAAGGTTATTAGATACAGTGGGGTTGAAGGTCAAGTCAATTGTCAGATAAGTTTGATTGGAGAAAAACAGGAGGAAGTGATGTGTTTTAGATATCTGGGAGTGGATTTGGCAGCGAATGGAACCATGGAAGCGTAAGTGAATCATAGGGTGGGGGAGGGGGCGAAAATTCTGGGAGCCTTGAAGAATGTTTGGAAGTCGAGAACATTATCTCGGAAAGCAAAAATGGCTATGTTTGAAGGTATAGTGGTTCCAACAATTTGTATGGTTGCGAGGCGTGGATTATGGATAGAGTTGTGCGCAGGAGGATGGATGTGCTGGAAATGAGATGTTTGAGGAAAATATGTGGTGTGAGGTGGTTTGATCGAGTAAGTAATGTAAGGGTAAGAGAAATGTGTGGAAATGAAAAGAGTATGGCTGAGAGAGCAGAAGAGGGTGTTTTGAAATGGTTTGGTCACATGGAGAGAATGAGTGAGGAAAGATTGACCAAGAGGATATATGTGTCTGAGGTAGAGAGAACGAAGAGAAGTGGGAGACGAAATTGGAGGTGGAAAGATGGAGTGTAAAAGATTTTGAGTGATCGGGGCCTGAACATGCAGGAGGGTGAAAGGCGTGCAAGGAATAGAGTGAATTGGAACGATGTGGTATGCCGGGTCGACGTGCTGTCAATTTATGGAACTAGGGCATGTGAAGCGTCTGGGGTAGACCATGGAAAGTTCTGTGGGGCCTGGATGTGAAGAGGGAGCTGTGGTTTCGGTGAATTATTACATCACAGCTGGAGACTGAGCGTGAACGAATGGGGCCTTTGTTGTCTTTTCCTAGCGCTAATTCGCACACATGAGGGGGGAGGGGGTTGTTATTCCATGTGTGGCGAGGTGGCGATGGCAGTAAATAATGGCAGACAGTATGATTTATATACGTGTGTATATATGTATATTTCTGTGTGTGTATATATATATATATATATATATATATATATATATATATATATATATATATATATATATATATATATATATATATATATATATATATATGTGTGTACATTGAGATGTATAGGTATGTATATGTGTAAATTGATATGTATAGGTATGTATACTTGCGCGTGTGGACGTGTATGTATATTCATGTGTATGGGGGTGGGGTGGGCCATTTCTTTCGTCTGTTTTCTTGCGCTACCTCGTTAACGCGGGAGACAGCGACAAAGCAAAATATATATACATAAATATATTTTCTATTATTTTTTTTTATTTGCTTTTCATACTATGCGCCATTTCCCGCATTAGCAAGGTAGCGTTAAGGACAGAGGACTAAGCCTCTGAGGAAAATCCTCACTTAGCCCAAATCTCTGTTCCTTCTTTTGGAAAATCTTAAACGAGAGGGGAGGATTTCCAATCCCCCACTCCCTCCCCTTTCAGTCGCCTTCTACGACACGCAGGGAATACGTGGGAAGTATTCTTTCTCCCCTATCCCAAAGGATGATATATATATATATATATATATATATATATATATATATATATATATATATATATATATATATATATATATATATATATATATATATATATATATATATATATATATATATTCTTTCTTTGTTTTTTGCTATGTCGCTGTCTCCCGCGTTTGTGAGGTAGCGCAAGGAAACAGACGAAAGAAATGGCCCAACACACCCCCATACAGATGTATATACATACGTCCACACACGCAAATATACATACCTACACAGCTTTCCATGGTTTACCCCAGACGCTTCACATGCCCTGATTCAATCCACTGACAGCACGTCAACCCCGGTATACCACATCGATCCAATTCACTCTATTCCTTGCCCTCCTTTCACACTCCTGCATGTTCAGGCCCCGATCACACAAAATCTTTTTCACTCCATCTTTCCACCTCCAATTTGGTCTCCCACTTCTCCTCGTTCCCTCCACCTCCGACACATATATCCTCTTGGTCAATCTTTCCTCACTCATTCTCTCCATGTGCCCAAACCACTTCAAAACACCCTCTTCTGCTCTTTCAACCACGCTCTTTTTTTTTCCACACATCTCTCTTACCCTTACGTTACTCACTCGATCAAACCACCTCACAACACACATTGTCCTCAAACATCTCATTTTCAGCACATCCATCCTCCTGCGCACGCCTCGCAACCATACAAAATTGTTGGAACCACTATTCCTTCAAACATACCCATTTTTGCTTTATGAGATAATGTTCTCGACTTCCACACATTCTTGAAGGCTCCCAGAATTTTCGCCCCCTCCCCCACCCTATTATCCACTTCCGCTTCCAATGTTCCATCCGCTGCCAGATCCACTCCCAGTAATCTAAAACACTTTACTTCCTCCAGTTTTTCTCCATTCAAACTTACCTCCCAGTTGACTTGACCCTTAACCCTACTGTACCTAATAACCTTGCTCTTATTCACATTTACTCTTAACTTTCTTCTTTCACACACTTTACCAAACTCAGTCACCAGCTTCTGCAGTTTCTCACATGAATCAGCCACCAGCGCTGTATCATCAGCGAAGAACAACTGACTCACTTCCCATGCTCTCTCATCCCCAACAGACTTCATACTTGCCCCTCTTTCCAAAACTCTTGCATTATCCTCCCTAACAACCCCATCTATAAATATATATATATATATATATATATATATATATATATATATATATATATATATATATATATATATATATATATATATATATATATATATATATATATATATATATATATATATATATATATATATATATATATATATATATATATATATATTTTTTTTTTTTTTTTTTTTATACTTTGTCGCTGTCTCCCGCGTTTGCGAGGTAGCGCAAGGAAACAGACGAAAGAAATGGCCCAACACCCCCATACACATGTATACACATACGTCCACACACGCAAATATACATACCTACACAGCTTTCCATGGTTTACCCCAGCCGCTTCACATGCCTTGATTCAATCCACTGACAGCACGTCAGCCCCGGTATACCACATCGCTCCAATTCACTCTGTTCCTTGCCCTCCTTTCACCCTCCTGCATGTTCAGGCCCCGATCACACAAAATCTTTTTCACTCCATCTTTCCACCTCCAATTTGGTCTCCCTCTTCTCCTTGTTCCCTCCACCTCCGACACATATATCCTCTTGGTCAATCTTTCCTCACTCATTCTCTCCATGTGCCCAAACCACTTCAAAACACCCTCTTCTGCTCTTTCAACCACGCTCTTTTTTTTTTCCACACATCTCTCTTACCCTTACGTTACTCACTCGATCAAACCACCTCACACCACACATTGTCCTCAAACATCTCATTTCCAGCACATCCATCCTCCTGCGCACAACTCTATCCATAGCCCACGCCTCGCAACCATACAACATTGTTGGAACCACTATTCCTTCAAACATACCCATTTTTGCTTTCCGAGATAATGTTCTCGACTTTCACACATTCTTCAAGGCCCCCAGAATTTTCGCCCCCTCCCCCACCCTATGATCCACTTCCGCTTCCATGGTTCCATCCGCTGCCAGATCCACTCCCAGATTTCTAAAACACTTCACTTCCTCCAGTTTTTCTCCATTCAAACTCACCTCCCAATTGACTTGACCCTCAACCCTACTGTACCTAATAACCTTGCTCTTATTCACATTTACTCTTAAATTTCTTCTTCCACACACTTTACCAAACTCAGTCACCAGCTTCTGCAGTTTCACACATGAATCAGCCACCAGCGCTGTGTCGTCAGCGAACAACAACTGACTCACTTCCCAAGCTCTCTCATCCCCAACAGACTTCATACTTGCCCCTCTTTCCAAAACTCTTGCATTTACCTCCCTAACAACCAATCCATAAACAAATTAAACAACCATGGAGACATCACACACCCCTGCCGCAAACCTACATTCACTGAGAACCAATCACTTTCCTCTCTTCCTACACGTACACATGCCTTACATCCTCGATAAAAACTTTTCACTGCTTCTAACAGCTTTCCTCCCACACCATATATTCTTAATACCTTCCACAGAGCATCTCTATCAACTCTATCATATGCCTTCTCCAGATCCATAAATGCTACATACAAATCCATTTGCTTTTCTAAGTATTTCTCACATACATTCTTCAAAGCAAACACCTGATCCACACATCCACACATATATATATATATATATATATATATATATATATATATATATATATATATATATATATATATATATATATATATATATAAATTTTTTTTTTTTTATTTTGCTTTGTCGCTGTTTCCCGCGTTTGCGAGGTAGCGCAAGGAAACAGACGAAAGAAATGGCCCAACCCACCCCATACACATGTATATACATACACGTCAACACACGCAAGTATACATACCTATACATCTCAATGTACACATATATATACACACACAGACATATACATATATACACATGTACATAATTCATAGTGCCTGCCTTTATTTATTCCTATCACCACCTCGCCACACATGGAATAACATCCCCCTCCCCCCTCATGTGTGCGAGGTAGCGCTAGGAAAAGACAACAAAGGCCCCATTCGTTCACACTCAGTCTCTAGCTGTCATGTAATAATGCCCGAAACCACAGCTCCCTTTCCACATCCAGGCCCCACAGAACTTTCCATGGTTTACCCCAGACGCTTCACATGCCCTGATTCAATCCATTGACAGCACTTCGACCCTGGTATACCACATCGATCCAATTCACTCTATTCCTTGCCCGCCTTTCACCCTCCTGCATCTTCAGGCCCCGATCACTCAAAATCTTTTTCACTCCATCTTTCCACCTCCACTTTGGTCTCCCCCTTCTTCTCGTTCCCTCCACCTCCAACACATATATCCTCTTGGTCAATCTTTCCTCACTCATTCTCTCCATGTGCCCAAACCATTTCAAAACACCCTCTTCTGCTCTCTCAACCATGCTCTTTTTATTTCCACACATCTCTCTTACCCTTACATTACTTACTCGATCAAACCACCTCACACCACATATTGTCCTCAAACATCTCATTTCCAGCACATCCACCCTCCTGCGCACAACTCTATCCATAGCCCACGCCTCGCAACCATACTACATTGTTGGAACCACTATTCCTTCAAACATACCCATTTTTGCTTTTGGAGATAATGTTCTCGACTTCCAAACATTCTTCAAGGCTCCCAGGATTTTCGCCCCCTCCCCCTCCCTATGGAGAAGAAAGTTAAGAGTAAATGTGAATAAGAGCAAGGTTATTAGGTACAGTAGGGTTGAGGGTCAAGTCAATTGGGAGGTGAGTTTGAATGGAGAAAAACTGGAGGAAGTGAAGTGTTTTAGATATCTGGGAGTGGATCTGGCAGCGGATGGAACCATGGAAGCGGAAGTGGATCATAGGTTGGGGGAGGGGGCGAAAATTCTGGGAGCCTTGAAGAATGTGTGGAAGTCGAGAACATTATCTCGGAAAGCAAAAATGTGTATGTTTGAAGGAATAGTGGTTCTAACAATGTTGTATGGTTGCGAGGCGTGGGCTATGGATAAAGTTGTGCGCAGGAGGATGGATGTGCTGGAAATGAGATGTTTGAGGACAATATGTGGTGTGAGGTGGTTTGATCGAGTAAGTAACGTAAGGGTAAGAGAGATATGTGGAAATAAAAAGAGCGTAGTTGAGAGGGGCAGAAGAGTGTGTTTTGAAATGGTTTGGGCACATGGAGAGAATGAGTGAGGAAAGATTGACCAAGAGGATATATGTGTCGGAGGTGGAGGGAACGAGGAGAAGAGGGAGACCAAATTGGAGGTGGAAAGATGGAGTGAAAAAGATTTTGTGTGATCGGGGCCTGAACATGCAGGAGGGTGAAAGGAGGGCAAGGAATAGAGTGAATTGGATCGATGTGGTATACCGGGGTTGACGTGCTGTCAGTGGATTGAATCAAGGCATGTGAAGCGTCTGGGGTAAACCATGGAAAGCTGTGTAGGTATGTATATCTGCGTGTGTGGACGTATGTATATACATGTGTATGGGGGTGGGTTGGGCCATTTCTTTCGTCTGTTTCCTTGCGCTACCTCGCAAACGCGGGAGACAGTGACAAAGGAAAAAAAAAAGAAAAAAAAAAAATATATATATATATATATATATACATATACATATATATATACACACATATATATATATATATATATATATATATATATATATATATATATATATATATATATATATATATATATATATATATATATATATATATATATATATATATATATATATATATATATATTTTTTTTTTTTTTTTTTTTTTATACTTTGTCGCTGTCTCCCGCGTTTGCGAGGTAGCGCAAGGAAACAGACGAAAGAAATGGCCCAACCCCCATACACACGTACATACACACGTCCACACACGCAAATATACATACCTACACAGCTTTCCATGGTTTACCCCAGACGCTTCACATGCCTTGATTCAATCCACTGACAGCACGTCAACCCCTGTATACCACATCGCTCCAATTCACTCTATTTCTTGCCCTCCTTTCACCCTCCTGCATGTTCAGGCCCCGATCACACAAAATCTTTTTCACTCCATCTTTCCACCTCCAATTTGGCCTCCCTCTTCTCCTCGTTCCCTCCACCTCCGACACATATATCCTCTTGGTCAATCTTTCCTCACTCATTCTCTCCATGTGCCCAAACCATTTCAAAACACCCTCTTCTGCTCTCTCAACCACGCTCTTTTTATTTCCACACATCTCTCTTACCCTTACGTTACTTACTCGATCAAACCACCTCACACCACACATTGTCCTCAAACATCTCATTTCCAGCACATCCATCCTCCTGCGCACAACTCTATCCATAGCCCACGCCTCGCAACCATACAACATTGTTGGAACCACTATTCCTTCAAACATACCCATTTTTGCTTTCCGAGATAATGTTCTCGACTTCCACACATTTTTCAAGGCTCCCAAAATTTTCGCCCCCTCCCCCACCCTATGATCCACTTCCGCTTCCATGGTTCCATCCGCTGACAGATCCACTCCCAGATATCTAAAACACTTCACTTCCTCCAGTTTTTCTCCATTCAAACTCACCTCCCATATATATATATATATATATATATATATATATATATATATATATATATATATATATATATATATATATATATATATATATATATATATATATATATATATATATATATATATATATATATATATATGGGATAGGGGAGAAAGAATACTTCCCACGCATTCCTCACGTGTCGCAGAAGGCGACTAAAGGGGACGGGAGCGGGAAGCTAGAAACCCTCCTCTTCTTGTATTCTAACATTCTAAAAGGGGAAACAGAAGAAGGAATCAGTCGCGCAGGGAATTCTCATCCTCCTGGAAGGCTCAGATTGGGGTGTCTAAATGTGTGTAAATGTAACCAAGATGAGAAAAAGAATAGATAGGTAGTATGTTTGAGGAAAGGAACCCGGATATTTTGGCTCTGAGTGAAACGAAGTTCAAAGGTAAAGGGGAAGAGTTGTTTGGGGTTGTCTTGGGAGTAAAGTCAGGGGTTAGTGAGAGGACAAGAGCAAGGGAAGGAGTAGCACTACGCCTGAAACAGGAGTGGTGGGAGTATGTGACAGAATGTAAGAAAGTAAACTCTAGATTGATATGGGTAAAAGTGAAAGTGGATGGAGAGAGATAGGTTGTAAATGGGAATAGTTGTAAATGGGAATGTCGAAGAGTTTGTAGATTTATGTGCTGAAAAAGGACTGGTGATTTGAAATACCTTGTTTAAAAGCGAGATATGCACAAGTATACATATGTAAGTAGGAGAGATGGCCAGAGAACGTTATTAGATTACGTGTTAATTGATAGGAGCGCGAAAGAGACTTTTGGATGTTAATGTACTGAGAGATGCAACTAGAGGGACGTGTGATCATTATCTTGTGGAGGTGAGGGTGAAAATTTGTAGAGGTTTTCAGAAAAGAAGAGAGCATGTTTGGGTGAAGAGAGTGGTGAAAGTAAGTGAGCTTGGGAAGGAGACTTGTGTGAGGAAGTACCAGTTGAGAGTGTGTACAGAATGGAAAAACGAGAGAACAAAGGACGTAAGGGGAATGGTACAGGAATGGAATGTATTTAGGGAAGCAGTGATGGCTTGCGCAAAAGATGCTTGCGGCATGAGAAGCGTGGGAGGTGGGCAGATTGGAAAGGGTAGTGAGTGGTGGGATGAAGAAGTAAGATTATTAGTGAAAGAGGAGAGAGAGGCATTTGGGCGATTTTTGCAGGGAAATGATGCTAATGACTGGGAGGTGTATCAAAGAAAGAAGCAGGAGGGCAGAGAAAGGTGCAAGAGGCGAAATTTAGGGCAAATCAGAGTTGGGGTTAGAGACTATCATTAAAGGAGGTAAATAAAGTGTGTAAGACAAGGAAACAAATGGGAACATCAGTGAAGGGGGTAAATTGGGAGGTGATAACAAGTCGTGGTGATGTGAGAATGAGATGGAGTAAGTATTTTGAAGGTTTGTTAAATGTGTTGGATGATAGAGTGGCAGATATAGGGTGTTTTGGGCGAGGTGGTGTGCAAAGTGATAGGGTTAGGGATAGTTATTTGGTAAACAGAGAAGAGGTAATAAAAGCTTTTTGGCAGATGAAAGCTGGCAAGGCAGCGGATTTGGATGATATTGCAGTGGAATGTATCAAAAGAAAGGGGGTGACTGTATTGTTGACTGGTTGGTAAGGTTATTTATTGTATGTATGACTAATGGTGAGGTGCCTGAGGACTGGCGGAATGCTTGCATAGTTCTATTGTACAAAGGCAAAGGGGATAAGAGTGAGTGCTCAAATTACAGAGGTATAAGTCTGTTGAGTATTCCTGGGAAATTATATGGGAGGGTATTGATTGAGAAGGTGAAGGCATGTACAGAGCATCAGATTGGGGAAGAGCAGTGTGGTTTCAGAAGTGGTAGAGGATGTGTGGATCAGGTATTTGCTTTGAAACATGTATGTGAGAAATACTTACAAAAGGAAAATGGATCTATATGTAGCATTTATGGATCTGAAGAAGGCATATTGATAGGGATGCTTTGTGGAAGGTATTAAGAACATATGGTGTGGGAGGTAAGTTGTTAGAAGCAGTTAAAAGTTTTTATCGAGGATGTAAGGCATGTGTACGTGTAGGAAGAGAGGAAAGTGTCTGGTTCTCAGTGAATGTTGGTTTGCGGCAGGGGTGCGTGATGTCTCCATGGTTGTTTAATTTGTTTATGGATGGGGTCGTTAGATAGGTGAATGCAAGAGTTTTGGAAAGAGAGGCAAGTATACAGTCTGTTGTGGATGTCAGTTATTGTTCGCTGATGATACATCGCTGGCGGCTGATTGGAGTGAGAAACTGCAGAAGCTGGTGACTGAGTTTGGTAAAGTGAATAAGTGCAAGGGTATTAGGTACAGTAAGGTTGAAAGAGAAGGTACGTGGGAGGTAAGTTTGAATGGAGAAAAACTGATGGAAGTGAAGTGTTTTCGATATCTGGTAGTGGATTTGGAAACGGATGGAACCATGGAAGCGGAAGTGAATCATAGGGTAGGGGAGGGGGCAAAAGTTCTGGGAGCGTTGAGAAATGTGTGGAAGTCGAGAACGTTATCTTGGAAAGCAAAAATGGGTATGTTTGAAGGAATAGTGCTTCCAACAATGTTATATGGTTGCGAGGCGTGGGCTACAGATAGAGTTGTTCGGAGGAGGGTGGATGTGCTGGAATTGAGATGTTTGAGGACAATATGTGGTGTGAGGTGGTTTGATCGAGTAAGTAAAAAAGGGTAAGAGAGATGTGTGGTAATAAAAAGAGTGTGGTTGAGAGGGCGTTTTGAAATGGTTTGGTCAGATGGAGAGAATGAATGAGGAAAGATTGACAAAGAGGATATATGTGTCAGAAGGTTGAGGGAACGAGGAGAAGTGGGAGACCAAACTGGAGGTGAAAAGATGGAGTGAAAAAGATTTTGAGTGATCTTGGCCTGAACATGCAGGGGGTGAAAGGCGTGCAAGGAATAGAGTGAATTGGAACGATGTGGTATACTGGGGTCGACGTGCTGTCAATGGATTGAACCAGGGCATGTGAAGCGTCTAGGATAAACCATGGAACGTTTTGTGGTGCCTGGATGTGGAAAGGGAGCTGTGGTTTCGGTGCATTATACATGACAACTAGAGACTGAGTGTGAACGAATGTGGCCTTTGTTGTCTTTTCCTAGCGCTACCTTGTGCACATGCGGGGGGAGGGGGTTTTCATTTCATGTGTGGCGGGATGGCGATGGGAATGAATAAGGGCAGACAGTGTGAATTATGTACATATGTATTTATGTATATGTCCGTGTATGTATGTAGATGGGTTGGGCCATTCTTTCGTCTATTTCCTTGCGCTACCTCGCTAACGTGGGAGACAGCGACAACGTATATTAGATATAGATAAATATATTGGAAAGGATCACAGTTTTGCGCGTGGTCCATGGGGAAAATGAAACACGATAAGTTTCCAAGTGCACTTTCGTGTAATAATCACATCATCAGGGGAGATACAAGAAAGAAATAGAACGGTCAGTTGATATACAACAAAAAGACGTAGCTAGGACGTCACTTATTATGTGGACAAGAAGGTGAATTGTTTACAAATTTTATCGATAATAAAGTTAACCAATTTGTATAGACCTTCACTAATATTAAGGTCATAATTCTTTGTGTATTTGATAACAGAAGATTCAGTGATATTTCTCGTCGTACTGGAGTTCGAGTTGATATCTGAGATGGCATCTCTCTTGTCAATACAGTTATCGTAGATTTTAAGGTGATTAAACAAGGCATTTGATTCTTGTCTTGTTCTTATACTATATAAATTTTGCTTGAGTCTAACATAAAGATGTTTACCAGTCTGCCCAACATAAAACTTATGACAATCTATACATGGCACTTTTATATCTGTAAGGGTTTATGGAATGCCAGTTTGTCAAAACCAATGGAACCTAAGTGCCCTAAAAGCTTTGTAAGAGCTATTAACACCTAAAAAAGACAATGTTATACATATTACAAAAGCAGATAAGGCTAACACTTGTGATTATGGTCAGAAGTAATTATTCATCTAAAAGGAATGATCTTTTAAATGAATACAAAAGATATTTGTAACTCAGTAAGAATCCTCTAGAAGCAGTTGATTCCCTTTTCAATAAAGAATTGAAGTTCTTGTTGAAAGGTAATGGTTTTCATCAAAAGTTTTTCATCTCTATCGGCTTCATTGCTATATATGTATGGACTTATCAAAACACATAAATAAAATTTTCCAGCAAGACCAATACTGTGTTCAGTAGGCTCCATCACATATAAATTGTCAAAATTGTTAATTTCCTTATCGAGCCCTTTAGTGGGTAAGATATCAAATTCTGATATCATGAAAAATGTGGATTTAGTTAACAAGCTTAACAATATCAATGTTGATTTTGACTTCATTGATTTCAAACTTGTTAGTTTTGATGTTTCCTCACTTTTCACAAAAGTTTTAATTACCTTTTAGAATATTTATTTGATGTTTTGGATGGTATTCATTAGCTTGTTTCAAAATCTGTTTTCATCGAACTGATAAAATTGTGTATAAAAGACTGAGTATTTCAATTCAATGGAGAATATTATGCTCAAAAATCTAGTATGGCAATGGGGAACCCCTTTCACCTTTACTAAGTAATCTTTATATGAAATCTTTTGAAACAAAATTACTAAAGGATATCTTACCTTTTAATGTATTTGGTTTAGGTATGTAGATAATGATTTTTGTGTTTGGCCAACAAGTGAAAATTTACAAACATTTCTCCCCTTACCTAACAATTTAGTATCTTCCGTCAAAATTACTGTAGAAAATGAAAATGATGTTATTTTACCATTTCTAGATTGCATGATCCATAGGCATGGAAGCAAGTTTAAGTTCAGCATATACAGAAAACCTACCAATGTATTCTCATATATCCATTATTACTCATCTCAACATGACTGAGTTAAATTATCATCATTTCTATCTATGTTCCTTAGGGCATTCCGTATTTGCAGTCTAGAGTTTATTGATGATGAGTTTGAGAAGATATATTCTATTGGATCTAAGTTAAAGTACTCTAGATCTTTCATTGGTAAAGCCCTTAAGTTAGCAAAGATATTATTTTATAGAGTTAAGCCCAACCCTCCTATTGACACCAAGAATCTTTTAGTTCTCCCTTTTAATAACAATTTCACTTTACTTCCTATGTTGCTTAAATCCTTTAATGTAAATGTTGCCTTCAGCAACAATAATACTATAAAGAATATCTTAATCGGGAACTCACCAGAAAATTCTCCTGGATGCATCTGTAAAGTGCCATGTAGAAATTTTGATAGGTTTTATATTGGGCAGACTGATAAGGATCTTTCTGTTAAAAACAGGACAAGATTCAAATGCCTTGTTTAATCAAGTTAAAAGCTATGATCATTGTACTGACTGCAGTAATGCCGTCTCAGTTATCAATTCTAACTCCAGTACCACGAGAAATATCATTGAATCTTCTATTATTAGATACACGAAGAATTATAACCTTAATATTATTGAAGGTCTATACAAATTGGATAACGTTACTGTACATAAAATTTGTAAACAATTCAACTTCTTGTCCACATGATATGTTATGATACGCTCGTTGTCTGTCTTGGACAATCACTTATTTACCAAATGGATTCCTAACAATGTTTCTTCATTGTATATAAAATGACTGTTATATTTCCCTCTTGTGTCTCTACTGATGATTCGACTATTACAAGAAAGCGCACTTGGGAACTTATCATGTTTCATTTTCCCCGTGGGCTCATAGGAATATACTTGATCACGCACAAAATTCTGATCCTTTCCAATATATATATATATATATATATATATATATATATATATATATATATATATATATATATATATATATATATATATATATATATATATATATATATATATATATATATATATATATATATATATATATATATATATAATATATATATATATATATATATATATATATATATATATATATATATATATACATATATATATATATATATATATATGTATATATATATATATATATATATATATATATATATATATATATATATATATATATATATATATATATATATATATATATATATATATATATAAGTTTGTTTTCTAAATTGTTTCTTACATTTTTCATATGTATATATATGTATGTGTGTGTGTGTGTGTGTATGTGCGTATGCGTGTGTATGTGTGTGTGTGTGTATATGTATATATATATGTATATTATCCCAGGGGATAGGGGTGAAAGAATACTTCCCACGTATTCCTCGCGTGTCGTAGAAAGCGACTAGAGGGGACGGGAGCGGGGGGCCGGAAATCCTCCCCTCCTTGTATTAACTTTCTAAAATGGGAAACAGAAGAAGGAGTCACGCGGGGAGTGATCATCCTCCTCGAAGGCTCAGAGTGGGGTGCCTAAATGTGTGTGGATGTAACCAAGATGTGAAAAAAGGAGAGATAGGTAGTATGTTTGAGGAAAGGAACCTGGATGTTTTGGCTCTGAGTGAAACGAAGCTCAAGGGTAAAGGGGAAGAGTGGTTTGGAAATGTCTGGGGAGTGAAGTCAGGGGTTAGTGAGAGGACAAGAGCAAGGGAAGGAGTAGCAATACTCCTGAAACAGGAGTTGTGGGAGTATGTGATAGAATGTAAGAAAGTAAATTCTCGATTAATATGGGTAAAATTGAAAGTTGATGGAGAGAGGTGGGTGATTATTGGTGCATATGCACCTGGGCATGAGAAGAAAGATCATGAGAGGCAAGTGTTTTGGGAGCAGCTGAATGAGTGTGTTAGCGGTTTTGATGCACGAGACCGGGTTATAGTGATGGGTGATTTGAATGCAAAGGTGAGTAATGTGGCAGTTGAGGGAATAATTGGTATGCATGGGGTGTTCAGTGTTGTAAATGGAAATGGTGAAGAGCTTGTAGATTTATGTGCTGAAAAAGGACTGATGATTGGGAATACCTGGTTTAAACAGCGAGATATACATAAGTATACTTATGTAAGTAGGAGAGATGGCCAGAGAGCGTTATTGGATTACGTGTTAATTGACAGGCGTGCGAAAGAGAGACTTTTGGATGTTAATGTGCTGAGAGGTGCAACTGGAGGGATGTCTGATCATTATCTTGTGGAGGCTAAGGTGAAGATTAGTATGGGTTTTCAGAAAAGAGGAGTGAATGTTGGGGTGAAGAAGGTGGTGAGAGTAAGTGAGCTTGGGAAGGAGACCTGTGTGGGGAAGTACCAGGAGAGACTGTGTACAGAATGGAAAAAGGTGAGAACAATGGAAGTAAGGGGAGTGGGGGAGGAATGGGATGTATTTAGGGAATCAGTGATGGATTGCGCAAAAGATGCTTGTGGCATGAGAAGAGTGGGAGGTGGGCTGTTTAGAAAGGGTAGTGAGTGGTGGGATGAAGAAGTAAGAGTATTAGTGAAAGAGAAGAGAGAGGCATTTGGACGATTTTTGCAGGGAAAAAAATGCAATTGAGTGGGAGAAGTATAAAAGAAAGAGACAGGAGGTCAAGAGAAAGGTGCAAGAGGTGAAAAAAAGGGCAAATGAGAGTTGGGGTGAGAGACTATCAGTAAATTTTAGGGAGAATAAAAAGATGTTCTGGAAGGAGGTAAATAGGGTGCGTAAGACAAGGGAGCAAATGGGAACTTCAGTGAAGGGCGTAAATGGGGAGGTGATAACAAGTAGTGGTGATGTGAGAAGGAGATGGAATGAGTATTTTGAAGGTTTGTTGAATGTGTCTGATGACAGAGTGGCAGATATAGGGTGTTTTGGTCGAGGTGGTGTGCAAAGTGAGAGGGTTAGGGAAAATGATTTGGTAAACAGAGAAGAGGTAGTAAAAGCTTTGCGGAAGATGAAAGCCGGCAAGGCAGCAGGTTTGGATGGTATTGCAGTGGAATTTATTAAAAAAGGGGGTGACTGTATTGTTGACTGGTTGGTAAGGTTATTTAATGTATGTATGACTCATGGTGAGGTGCCTGAGGATTGGCGGAATGCGTGCATAGTGCCATTGTACAAAGGCAAAGGGGATAAGAGTGAGTGCTCAAATTACAGAGGTATAAGTTTGTTGAGTATTCCTGGTAAATTATATGGGAGGGTATTGATTGAGAGGGTGAAGGCATGTACAGAGCATCAGATTGGGGAAGAGCAGTGCGGTTTCAGAAGTGGTAGAGGATGTGTGGATCAGGTGTTTGCTTTGAAGAATGTATGTGAGAAATACTTAGAAAAGCAAATGGATTTGTATGTAGCATTTATGGATCTGGAGAAGGCATATGATAGAGTTGATAGAGATGCTCTGTGGAAGGTATTAAGAATATATGGTGTGGGAGGCAAGTTGTTAGAAGCAGTGAAAAGTTTTTATCGAGGATGTAAGGCATGTGTACGTGTAGGAAGAGAGGAAAGTGATTGGTTCTCAGTGAATGTAGGTTTGCGGCAGGGGTGTGTGATGTCTCCATGGTTGTTTAATTTGTTTATGGATGGGGTTGTTAGGGAGGTAAATGCAAGAGTCCTGGAAAGAGGGGCAAGTATGAAGTCTGTTGGGGATGAGAGAGCTTGGGAAGTGAGTCAGTTGTTGTTCGCTGATGATACAGCGCTGGTGGCTGATTCATGTGAGAAACTGCAGAAGCTGGTGACTGAGTTTGGTAAAGTGTGTGGAAGAAGAAAGTTAAGAGTAAATGTGAATAAGAGCAAGGTTATTAGGTACAGTAGGGTTGAGGGTCAAGTCAATTGGGAGGTGAGTTTGAATGGAGAAAAACTGGAGGAAGTGAAGTGTTTTAGATATCTGGGAGTGGATCTGTCAGCGGATGGAACCATGGAAGCGGAAGTGGATCATAGGGTGGGGGAGGGGGCGAAAGTTTTGGGAGCCTTGAAAAATGTGTGGAAGTCGAGAACATTATCTCGGAAAGCAAAAATGGGTATGTTTGAAGGAATAGTGGTTCCAACAATGTTGTATGGTTGCGAGGCGTGGGCTATGGATAGAGTTGTGCGCAGGAGGATGGATGTGCTGGAAATGAGATGTTTGAGGACAATGTGTGGAGTGAGGTGGTTTGATCGAGTAAGTAACGTGAGGGTGAGAGAGATATGTGGAAATAAAAAGAGCGTGGTTGAGAGAGCAGAAGAGGGTGTTTTGAAATGGTTTGGGCACATGGAGAGAATGAGTGAGGAAAGATTGACCAAGAGGATATATGTGTCGGAGGTGGAGGGAACGAGGAGAAGAGGGAGACCAAATTGGAGGTGGAAAGATGGAGTGAAAAAGATTTTGTGTGATCGGGGCCTGAACATGCAGGAGGGTGAAAGGAGGGCAAGGAATAGAGTGAATTGGAGCGGTGTGGTATACAGGGGTTGACGTGCTGTCAGTGGAGTGAATCAGGGCATGTGAAGCGTCTGGGGTAAACCATGGAAAGCTGTGTAGGTATGTATATTTGCGTGTGTGGACGTGTGTATGTACATGTGTATGGGGGGGGGTTGGGCCATTTCTTTCGTCTGTTTCCTTGCGCTACCTCGCAAACGCGGGAGACAGCGACAAAGTATAAAAAAAAAAAAAAAATATATATATATATATATATATATATATATACACATATATATATATATATATATATATATATATATATATATATATATATATATATATATATATATATATATATATATATATATATATATATATATATATATATATATATATATATATATATATATATATATATATATATATATATATATATATATATATATATATATATATATATATATATATATATATATATATATATATATATATTTTTTTTTTTTCTTTTTTTTTTTTTTATACTTTGTCGCTGTCTCCCGCGTTTGTGAGGTAGCGCAAGGAAACAGACGAAAGAAATGGCCCAACCCCCCCCCATACACATGTACATACACACGTCCACACACGCAAATATACATACCTACACAGCTTTCCATGGTTTACCCCGGACGCTTCACATGCCTTGATTCAATCCACTGACAGCACGTCAACCCCTGTATACCACATCGCTCCAATTCACTCTATTCCTTGCCCTCCTTTCACCCTCCTGCATGTTCAGGCCCCGATCACATAAAATCCTTTTCACTCCATCTTTCCACCTCCAATTTGGTCTCCCTCTTCTCCTCGTTCCCTCCACCTCCGACACATATATCCTCTTGGTCAATCTTTCCTCACTCATTCTCTCCATGTGCCCAAACCATTTCAAAACACCCTCTTCTGCTCTCTCAACCACGCTCTTTTTATTTCCACACATCTCTCTTACCCTTACGTTACTTACTCGATCAAACCACCTCACACCACACATTGTCCTCAAACATCTCATTTCCAGCACATCCATCCTCCTGCGCACAACTCTATCCATAGCCCACGCCTCGCAACCATACAACATTGTTGGAACTACTATTCCTTCAAACATACCCATTTTTGCTTTCCGGGATAATGTTCTCGACTTCCACACATTTTTCAAGGCTCCCAAAATTTTCGCCCCCTCCCCCACCCTATGATCCACTTCCGCTTCCATGGTTCCATCCGCTGACAGATCCACTCCCAGATATCTAAAACACTTCACTTCCTCCAGTTTTTCACCATTCAAACTCACCTCCCAGTTGACTTGACCCTCAACCCTACTGTACCTAATAACCTTGCTCTTATTCACATTTACTCTTAACTTTCTTCTTCCACACACTTTACCAAACTCCGTCACCAGCTTCTGCAGTTTCTCACATGAATCCGCCACCAGCGCTGTATCATCAGCGAACAACAACTGACTCACTTCCCAAGCTCTCTCATCCCCAACAGACTTCATACTTGCCCCTCTTTCCAAAACTCTTGCATTTACCTCCCTAACAACCCCATCCATAAACAAATTAAACAACCATGGAGACATCACACACCCCTGCCGCAAACCTACATTCACTGAGAACCAATCACTTTCCTCTCTTCCTACACGTACACATGCCTTACATCCTCGATAAAAACTTTTCACTGCTTCTAACAACTTGCCTCCCACACCATATATTCTTAATACCTTCCACAGAGCATCTCTATCAACTCTATCATATGCCTTCTCCAGATCCATGAATGCTACATACAAATCCATTTGCTTTTCTAAGTATTTCTCACATACATTCTTCAAAGCAAACACCTGATCCACACAACCTCTACCACTTCTGAAACCACACTGCTCTTCCCCAATCTGATGCTCTGTACATGCCTTCACCCTCTCAATCAATACCCTCCCATATAATTTACCAGGAATACTCAACAAACTTATACCTCTGTAATTTGAGCACTCACTCTTATCCCCTTTGCCTTTGTACAATGGCACTATGCACGCATTCCGCCAATCCTCAGGCACCTCACCATGAGTCATACATACATTAAATAACCTTACCAACCAGTCAACAATACAGTCACCCCCTTTTTTAATAAATTCCACTGCAATACCATCCAAACCTGCTGCCTTGCCGGCTTTCATCTTCCGCAAAGCTTTTACTACCTCTTCTCTGTTTACCAAATCATTTTCCCTAACCCTCTCACTTTGCACACCACCTCGACCCAAACACCCTATATCTGCCACTCTGTCATCAGACACATTCAACAAACCTTCAAAATACTCATTCCATCTCCTTCTCACATCACCACTACTTGTTATCACCTCCCCATTTACGCCCTTCACTGAAGTTCCCATTTGCTCCCTTGTCTTACGCACCCTTAGAGAAGGGTGTGACATTCCTACTTTGGATGCTCATTATATGACAAGTGATGAGGCTCTTCAAGCAACTGATGAATATATTTTCCAGCAATTAAATCAGCACCACAAGGTCATGGTTGTAACTATTAGTGATGTACAAGATATGGATGAAGTACCAAAAAAACAGTCTGTAAATGCAGATAGGATAAGAAATTCTAACTACGGGTTTCAACAAGAGGTGGATGAAGAAGGATCTGTTACAAGAACCCTCTCCCGATCGAGGGCTTGACTGTCTGTGACAGTTTAGTTAAGGCTGCCGCAACGTCTTCAGCAACCCGGAATTATTCCCTGAAACAACGCTTGGAAGGAGGCAGAAGTGATATTGTGACAGTGATTGTGTCAGCGTCGCGTCGCCTCGCCGCAGTGTATCGAGACAGACTTCCCCAGAACTTTTTAAAGGGGAAGTAAATGTTTACAGTTGTGTTACTGGAGTGATAGTTTTCATGCATGGTGTTTTGACAAGAAAATAGTGAAGTTGGAGAAAAATGTAGCTTAGACATTGAAGCTTATTGATTCAGTGGTGAAATTGATGAGAACTGGTATTGACGTTTGTGTGAATAAATTGTACATTTCCTTTTCCATAGCCAGAGGTTGAACCATTATGTGACGTTCATTTTTTCATTCATTTCAAGCTAGAAGTTTGTTTTCTAAATTGTTTCTTACATTTTTCATATGTATATATATGTGTGTGTGTGTGTGTGTGTGTGTGTGTGCGTGTGTGTGTGTGTGTGTGTGTGTGTGTGTGTACATATATGTATATTATCCCTGGGGATAGGGGTGAAAGAATACTTCCCACGTATTCCTCGCGTGTCGTAGAAAGCGACTAGAGGGGACGGGAGCGGGAGGCCGGAAATCCTCCCCTCCTTGTATTAACTTTCTAAAATGGGGAACAGATATATATATATATATATATATATATATATATATATATATATATATATATATATATATATATATATATATATATATATATATATATATATATATATATATATATATATATATATATATATATATATATATATATATATATATATATATATATATATATATATATATATATATATATATATATATATATATATATATATACATATATATATATATATATATATATATATATATATATATATATGTCTTGGGAGTAAAGTCAGGGGTTAGTGAGAGGACAAGAGCAAGGGAAGGAGTAGCAGTACTCCTGAAACAGGAGTTGTGGGAGTATGTGATAGAATGTAAGAAAGTAAATTCTCGATTGATATGGGTAAAACTGAAAGTTGATGGAGAGAGATGGGTGATTATTGGTGCATATGCACCTGGGCATGAGAAGAAAGATCATGAGAGGCAAGTGTTTTGGGAGCAGCTGAATGAGTGTGTTAGTGGTTTTGATGCACGAGACCGGGTTATAGTGATGGGTGATTTGAATGCAAAGGTGAGTAATGTGGCAGTTGAGGGAATAATTGGTATACATGGGGTGTTCAGTGTTGTAAATGGAAATGGTGAAGAGCTTGTAGATTTATGTGCTGAAAAAGGACTGATGATTGGGAATACCTGGTTTAAACAGCGAGATATACATAAGTATACTTATGTAAGTAGGAGAGATGGCCAGAGAGCGTTATTGGATTACGTGTTAATTGACAGACGTGCGAAAGAGAGACTTTTGGATGTTAATGTGCTGAGAGGTGCAACTGGAGGGATGTCTGATCATTATCTTGTGGAGGCTAAGGTGAAGATTTGTATTGGTTTTCAGAAAAGAAGATTGAATGTTGGGGTGAAGAGGGTGGTGAGAGTAAGTGAGCTTGGGAAGGAGACTTGTGTGAGGAAGTACCAGGAGAGACTGAATACAGAATGGAAAAAGGTGAGAACAATGGAAGTAAGGGGAGTGGGGAATGGGATGTATTTAGGGAATCAGTGATGGATTGCGCAAAAGATACTTGTGGCATGAGAAGAGTGGGAGGTGGGTTGATTAGAAAGGGTAGTGAGTGGTGGGATGAAGAAGTAAGAGTATTAGTGAAAGAGAAGAGAGAGGCATTTGGACGATTTTTGCAGGGAAAAAATGCAATTGAGTGGGAGACGTATAAAAGAAAGAGACAGGAGGTCAAGAGAAAGGTGCAAGAGGTGAAAAAAAGGGCAAATGAGAGTTGGGGTGTGAGAGTATCATTAAATTTTAGGGAGAATAAAAAGATGTTCTGGAAGGAGGTAAATAAAGTGCGTAAAACAAGGGAGCAAATGGGAACTTCAGTGAAGGGCGCAAATGGGGAGGTGATAACAAGTAGTGGTGATGTGAGAAGGAGATGGAGTAAGTATTTTGAAGGTTTGTTGAATATGTTTGATGATAGAGTGGGAGATATAGGGTGTTTTGGTCGAGGTGGTGTGCAAAGTGAGAGGGTTAGGGAAAATGATTTGGTAAACAGAGAAGAGGTAGTAAAAGCTTTGCGGAAGATGAAAGCCGGCAAGGCAGCAGGTTTGGATGGTATTGCAGTGGAATTTATTAAAAAAGGGGGTGACTGTATTGTTGACTGGTTGGTAAGGTTATTTAATGTATGTATGACTCATGGTGAGGTGCCTGAGGATTGGCGGAATGCGTGCATAGTGCCATTGTACAAAGGCAAATGGGATAAGAGTGAGTGCTCAAATTACAGAGGTATAAGTTTGTTGAGTATTCCTGGTAAATTATATGGGAGGGTATTGATTGAGAGGGTGAAGGCATGTAAAGAGCATCAGATTGGGGAAGAGTAGTGTGGTTTCAGAAGTGGTAGAGGATGTGTGGATCAGGTGTTTGCTTTGAAGAATGTATGTGAGAAATACTTAGAAAAGCAAATGGATTTGTATGTAGCATTTATGGATCTGGAGAAGGCATATGATAGAGTTGATAGAGATGCTCTGTGGAAGGTATTAAGAATATTTGGTGTGGGAGGAAAGTTGTTAGAAGCAGTGAAAAGTTTTTATCGAGGATGTAAGGCATGTATACGTGTAGGAAGAGAGGAAAGTGATTGGTTCTCATTGAATGTAGGTTTGCGGCAGGGGTGTGTGATGTCTCCATGGTTGTTTAATTTGTTTATGGATGGGGTTGTTAGGGAAGTGAATGCAAGAGTTTTGGAAAGAGGGGCAAGTATGAAGTCTGTTGGGGATGAGAGAGATTGGGAAGTGAGTCAGTTGTTGTTCGCTGATGATACAGCGCTGGTGGCTGATTCATGTGAGAAACTGCAGAAGCTGGTGACTGAGTTTGGTAAAGTGTGTGAAAGAAGAAAGTTAAGAGTAAATGTGAATAAGAGCAAGGTTATTAGGTACAGTAGGGTTGAGGGTCAAGTCAATTGGGAGGTGAGTTTGAATGGAGAAAAACTGGAGGACGTGAAGTGTTTTAGATATCTGGGAGTGGATCTGGCAGCGGATGGAACCATGGAAGCGGAAGTGGATCATAGGGTGGGGGAGGGGGTGAAAATTCTGGGAGCCTTGAAGAATGTGTGGAAGTCGAGAACATTATCTCGAAAAGCAAAAATGGGTATGTTTGAAGGAATAGTGGTTCCAACAATGTTTTATGGTTGCGAGGCGTGGACTGTGGATAGAGTTGTGCGCAGGAGGATGGATGTGCTGGAAATGAGATGTTTGAGGACAATGTGTGGTGTGAGGTGGTTTGATCGAGTAAGTAACGTAAGGGTAAGAGAGATGTGTGGAAATAAAAAGAGCGTGGTTGAGAGAGCAGAAGAGGGTGTTTTGAAATGGTTTGGGCACATGGAGAGAATGAGTGAGGAAAGATTGACCAAGAGGATATATGTGTCGGAGGTGGAGGGAACGAGGAGAAGAGGGAGACCAAATTGGAGGTGGAAAGATGGAGTGAAAAAGATTTTATGTGATCGGGGCCTGAACATGCAGGAGGGTGAAAGGAGGGCAAGGAATAGAGTGAATTGGAGCGATGTGGTATACCGGGGTTGACGTGCTGTCAGTGGATTGAATCAAGGCATGTGAAGCGTCTGGGGTAAACCATGGAAAGTTGTGTAGGTATGTATATTTGCGTGTGTGGACTTATGTATATACATGTTTATGGGGATGGGTTGGGCCATTTCTTTCGTCTGTTTCCTTGCGCTACCTCGCAAACGCGGGAGACAGCGACAAAGGAAAAAAAAAAAATATATATATATGTGAATAAGAGCAAGGTTATTAGGTACAGTAGGGTTGAGGGTCAAGTCAATTGGGAGTTGAGTTTGAATGGAGAAAAACTGGAGGAAGTGAAGTGTTTTAGATATCTGGGAGTGGATCTGGCAGCGGATGGAACCATGGAAGCGGAAGTGGATCATAGGGTGGGGGAGGGGGCGAAAATTCTGGGGGCCTTGAAGAATGTGTGGAAGTCGAGAACAGTATCTCGGAAAGCAAAAATGGGTATGTTTGAAGGAATAGTGGTTCCAACAATGTTTTATGGTTGCGAGGCGTGGGCTATGGATAGAGTTGTGCGCAGGAGGATGGATGTGCTGGAAATGAGATGTTTGAGGACAATGTGTGGTGTGAGGTGGTTTGATCGAGTGAGTAACGTAAGGGTAAGAGAGTTGTGTGGAAATAAAAAGAGCGTGGTTGAGAGAGCAGAAGAGGGTGTTTTGAAGTGGTTTGGGCACATGGAGAGAATGAGTGAGGAAAGATTGACCAAGAGGATATATGTGTCGGAGGTGGAGGGAACGAGGAGAAGAGGGAGACCAAATTGGAGGTGGAAAGATGGAGTGAAAAAGATTTTGTGTGATCGGGGCCTGAACATGCAGGAGGGTGAAAGGAGGGCAAGGAATAGAGTGAATTGGAGCGATGTGGTATACCGGGGTTGACGTGCTGTCAGTCGATTGAATCAAGGCATGTGAAGCGTCCGGGGTAAACCATTGGAAAGCTGTGTAGGTATGTATATTTGCGTGTGTGCACGTATGTATATACATGTGTATGGGGCGGGGTTGGGCCATTTCTTTCGTCTGTTTCCTTGCGCTACCTCGCAAACGCGGGAGACAGCGACAAAGTATAATAAATAAATATAAATATATATATATATATATATATATATATATATATATATATATATATATATATATACATATATATATATATATATATATATATATATATATATATATATATATATATATATATATATATATATATATATATATATATATATATATATATATATATATATATATATTTATATAAGGTGAAGATTTGTATGGGTTTTCAGAAAAGAAGAGTGAATGTTGGGGTGAAGAGGGTGGTGAGAGTAAGTAAGCTTGGGAAGGAGATTTGTGTGAGGAAGTACCAGGAGAGACTGAGTACAGAATGGAAAAAGGTGAGAACAATGGAATTAAGGGGAGTGGGGGAGGAATGGGATGTATTTAGGGAATCAATGATGGATTGCGCAAAAGATGCTTGTGGCATGAGAAGAGTGGGAGGTGGGTTGATTAGAAAGGGTAGTGAGTGGTGGGATGAAGAAGTAAAATTATTAGTGAAAGAGAAGAGAGAGGCATTTGGACGATTTTTGCAGGGAAAAAATGCAATTGAGTGGGAGATGTATAAAAGAAAGAGACAGGAGGTCAAGAGAAAGGCGCAAGTGGTGAAAAAGAGGGCAAATGAGAGTTGGGGTGTGAGAGTATCATTAAATTTTAGGGAGAATAAAAAGATGTTCTGGAAGGAGGTTAAATAAAGTGCGTAAAACAAGGGAGCAAATGGGAACTTCAGTGAAGGGCGCAAATGGGGAGGTGATAACAAGTAGTGGTGATGTGAGAAGGAGATGGAGTAAGTATTTTGAAGGTTTGTTGAATATGTTTGATGATAGAGTGGCAGATATATGGTGTTTTGGTCGAGGTGGTGTGCAAAGTGAGAGGGTTAGGGAAAATGATTTGGTAAACAGAGAAGAGGTAGTAAAAGCTTTGCGGAAGATGAAAGCCGGCAAGGCAGCAGGTTTGGATGGTATTGCAGTGGAATTTATTAAAAAAGGGGGTGACTGTATTGTTGACTGGTTGGTAAGGTTATTTAATGTATGTATGACTCATGGTGAGGTGCCTGAGGATTGGCGGAATGCGTGCATAGTGCCATTGTACAAAGGCAAATGGGATAAGAGTGAGTGCTCAAATTACAGAGGTATAAGTTTGTTGAGTATTCCTGGTAAATTATATGGAAGGGTATTGATTGAGAGGGTGAAGGCATGTAAAGAGCATCAGATTGGGGAAGAGTAGTGTGGTTTCAGAAGTGGTAGAGGATGTGTGGATCAGGTGTTTGCTTTGAAGAATGTATGTGAGAAATACTTAGAAAAGCAAATGGATTTGTATGTAGCATTTATGGATCTGGAGAAGGCATATGATAGAGTTGATAGAGATGCTCTGTGGAAGGTATTAAGAATATTTGGTGTGGGAGGAAAGTTGTTAGAAGCAGTGAAAAGTTTTTATCGAGGATGTAAGGCATGTATACGTGTAGGAAGAGAGGAAAGTGATTGGTTCTCATTGAATGTAGGTTTGCGGCAGGGGTGTGTGATGTCTCCATGGTTGTTTAATTTGTTTATGGATGGGGTTGTTAGGGAAGTGAATGCAAGAGTTTGGAAAGAGGGGCAAGTATGAAGTCTGTTGGGGATGAGTGAGATTGGGAAGTGAGTCAGTTGTTGTTCGCTGATGATACAGCGCTGGTGGCTGATTCATGTGAGAAACTGCAGAAGCTGGTGACTGAGTTTGGTAAAGTGTGTGAAAGAAGAAAGTTAAGAGTAAATGTGAATAAGAGCAAGGTTATTAGGTACAGTAGGGTTGAGGGTCAAGTCAATTGGGAGGTGAGTTTGAATGGAGAAAAACTGGAGGACGTGAAGTGTTTTAGATATCTGGGAGTGGATCTGGCAGCGGATGGAACCATGGAAGCGGAAGTGGATCATAGGGTGGGGGAGGGGGTGAAAATTCTGGGAGCCTTGAAGAATGTGTGGAAGTCGAGAACATTATCTCGAAAAGCAAAAATGGGTATGTTTGAAGGAATAGTGGTTCCAACAATGTTTTATGGTTGCGAGGCGTGGACTGTGGATAGAGTTGTGCGCAGGAGGATGGATGTGCTGGAAATGAGATGTTTGAGGACAATGTGTGGTGTGAGGTGGTTTGATCGAGTAAGTAACGTAAGGGTAAGAGAGATGTGTGGAAATAAAAAGAGCGTGGTTGAGAGAGCAGAAGAGGGTGTTTTGAAATGGTTTGGGCACATGGAGAGAATGAGTGAGGAAAGATTGACCAAGAGGATATATGTGTCGGAGGTGGAGGGAACGAGAAGAGGGAGACCAAATTGGAGGTGGAAAGATGGAGTGAAAAAGATTTTATGTGATCGGGGCCTGAACATGCAGGAGGGTGAAAGGAGGGCAAGGAATAGAGTGAATTGGAGCGATGTGGTATACCGGGGTTGACGTGCTGTCAGTGGATTGAATCAAGGCATGTGAAGCGTCTGGGGTAAACCATGGAAAGTTGTGTAGGTATGTATATTTGCGTGTGTGGACTTATGTATATACATGTGTATGGAGATGGGTTGGGCCATTTCTTTCGTCTGTTTCCTTGCGCTACCTCGCAAACGCGGGAGACAGCGACAAAGGAAAAAAAAAAAAACATATATATGTGAATAAGAGCAAGGTTATTAGGTACAGTAGGGTTGAGGGTCAAGTCAATTGGGAGTTGAGTTTGAATGGAGAAAAACTGGAGGAAGTGAAGTGTTTTAGATATCTGGGAGTGGATCTGGCAGCGGATGGAACCATGGAAGCGGAAGTGGATCATAGGGTGGGGGAGGGGGCGAAAATTCTGGGGGCCTTGAAGAATGTGTGGAAGTCGAGAACAGTATCTCGGAAAGCAAAAATGGGTATGTTTGAAGGAATAGTGGTTCCAACAATGTTTTATGGTTGCGAGGCGTGGGCTATGGATAGAGTTGTGCGCAGGAGGATGGATGTGCTGGAAATGAGATGTTTGAGGACAATGTGTGGTGTGAGGTGGTTTGATCGAGTGAGTAACGTAAGGGTAAGAGAGTTGTGTGGAAATAAAAAGAGCGTGGTTGAGAGAGCAGAAGAGGGTGTTTTGAAGTGGTTTGGGCACATGGAGAGAATGAGTGAGGAAAGATTGACCAAGAGGATATATGTGTCGGAGGTGGAGGGAACGAGGAGAAGAGGGAGACCAAATTGGAGGTGGAAAGATGGAGTGAAAAAGATTTTGTGTGATCGGGGCCTGAACATGCAGGAGGGTGAAAGGAGGGCAAGGAATAGAGTGAATTGGAGCGATGTGGTATACCGGGGTTGACGTGCTGTCAGTGGATTGAATCAAGGCATGTGAAGCGTCCGGGGTAAACCATGGAAAGCTGTGTAGGTATGTATATTTGCGTGTGTGCACGTATGTATATACATGTGTATGGGGCGGGGTTGGGCCATTTCTTTCGTCTGTTTCCTTGCGCTACCTCGCAAACGCGGGAGACAGCGACAAAGTATAATAAATAAATATAAATATATATATATATATATATATATATATATATATATATATATATATATATATATATATATATATATATATATATATATATATATATATATATATATATATATATATATATATATATATATATATATATATATATATATATATATATATATATATATATATATATATATATATATTTTTTTTTTTTTTTTTTTTTTTATACTTTGTCGCTGTCTCCCGCGTTTGCGAGGTAGCGCAAGGAAACAGACGAAAGAAATGGCCCAACCCCCCCCCCCATACACATGTACATACACACGTCCACACACGCAAATATACATACCTACACAGCTTTCCATGGTTTACCCCAGACGCTTCACATGCCTTGCTTCAATCCACTGACAGCACGTCAACCCCTGTATACCACATGACTCCAATTCACTCTATTTCTTGCCCTCCTTTCACCCTCCTGCATGTTCAGGCCCCGATCACACAAAATCTTTTTCACTCCATCTTTCCACCTCCAATTTGGTCTCCCTCTTCTCCTCGTTCCCTCCACCTCCGACACATATATCCTCTTGGTCAATCTCTCCTCACTCATTCTCTCCATGTGCCCAAACCATTTCAAAACACCCTCTTCTGCTCTCTCAACCACGCTCTTTTTATTTCCACACATCTCTCTTACCCTTACGTTACTTACTCGATCAAACCACCTCACACCACACATTGTCCTCAAACATCTCATTTCCAGCACATCCATCCTCCTGCGCACATCTCTATCCATAGCCCACGCCTCGCAACCATACAGCATTGTTGGAACCACTATTCCCTCAAACATACCCATTTTTGCTTTCCGAGATACTGTTCTCGACTTCCACACATTTTTCAAGGCTCCCAAAATTTTCGCCCCCTCCCCCACCCTATGATCCACTTCCGCTTCCATGGTTCCATCCGCTGACAGATCCACTCCCAGATATCTAAAACACTTCACTTCCTCCAGTTTTTCTCCATTCAAACTCACCTCCCAATTGACTTGACCCTCACCCCTACTGTACCTAATAACCTTGCTCTTATTCACATTTACTCTCAACTTTCTTCTTCCACACACTTTACCAAACTCAGTCACCAGCTTCTGCAGTTTCTCACATGAATCAGCCACCAGCGCTGTATCATCAGCGAACAACAATTGACTCACTTCCCAAGCTCTCTCATCCCCAACAGACTTCATACTTGCCCCTCTTTCCAGGACTCTTGCATTTACCTCCTTACAACCCCATCCATAAACAAATTAAACAACCATGGAGACATCACACACCCCTGCCGCAAACCTACATTCACTGAGAACCAATCACTTTCCTCTCTTCCTACACGTACACATGCCTTACATCCTCGATAAAAACTTTTCACTGCTTCTAACAACTTGCCTCCCACACCATATATTCTTAATACCTTCCACAGAGCATCTCTATCAACTCTATCATATGCCTTCTCCAGATCCATAAATGCTACATACAAATCCATTTGCTTTTCTAAGTATTTCTCACATACATTCTTCAAAGCAAACACCTGATCCACACATCCTCTACCACTTCTGAAACCGCACTGCTCTTCCCCAATCTGATGCTCTGTACATGCCTTCACCCTCTCAATCAATACCCTCCCATATAATTTACCAGGAATACTCAACAAACTTATACCTCTGTAATTTGAGCACTCACTCTTATCCCCTTTGCCTTTGTACAATGGCACTATGCACGCATTCCGCCAATCCTCAGGCACCTCACCATGAGTCATACATACATTAAATAACCTTACCAACCAGTCAACAATACAGTCACCCCCTTTCTTAATAAATTCCACTGCAATACCATCCAAACCTGCTGCCTTGCCGGCTTTCATCTTCCGCAAAGCTTTTACTACCTCTTCTCTGTTTACCAAATCATTTTCCCTAACCCTCTCACTTTGCACACCACCTCGACCAAAACACCCTATATCTGCCACTCTGTCATCAGACACATTCAACAAACCTTCAAAATACTCATTCCATCTCCTTCTCACATCACCGCTACTTGTTATCACCTCCCCATTTACGCCCTTCACTGAAGTTCCCATTTGCTCCCTTGTCTTACGCACCCTATTTACCTCCTTCCAGAACATCTTTTTATTCTCCCTAAAATTTACTGATAGTCTCTCACCCCAACTCTCATTTGCCCTTTTTTTCACCTCTTGCACCTTTCTCTTGACCTCCTGTCTCTTTCTTTTATACTTCTCCCACTCAATTGCATTTTTTCCCTGCAAAAATCGTCCAAATGCCTCTCTCTTCTCTTTCACTAATACTCTTACTTCTTCATCCCACCACTCACTACCCTTTCTAAACAGCCCACCTCCCACTCTTCTCATGCCACAAGCATCTTTTGCGCAATCCATCACTGATTCCCTAAATACATCCCATTCCTCCCCGACTCCCCTTACTTCCATTGTTCTCACCTTTTTCCATTCTGTACACAGTCTCTCCTGGTACTTCCCCACACAGGTCTCCTTCCCAAGCTCACTTACTCTCACCACCTTCTTCACCCCAACATTCACTCCTCTTTTCTGAAAACCCATACTAATCTTCACCTTAGCCTCCACAAGATAATGATCAGACATCCCTCCAGTTGCACCTCTCAGCACATTAACATCCAAAAGTCTCTCTTTCGCACGCCTGTCAATTAACACGTAATCCAATAACGCTCTCTGGCCATCTCTCCTACTTACATAAGTATACTTATGTATATCTCGCTTTTTAAACCAGGTATTCCCAATCATCAGTCCTTTTTCAGCACATAAATCTACAAGCTCTTCACCATTTCCATTTACAACACTGAACACCCCATGCATACCAATTATTCCCTCAACTGCCACATTACTCACCTTTGCATTCAAATCACCCATCACTATAACCCGGTCTCGTGCATCAAAACCGCTAACACACTCATTTAGCTGCTCCCAAAACACTTGCCTCTCATGATCTTTCTTCTCATGCCCAGGTGCATATGCACCAATAATCACCCACCTCTCTCCTTCAACTTTCAATTTTACCCATATTAATCGAGAATTTACTTTCTTACATTCTATCACATACTCCCACAACTCCTGTTTCAGGAGTATTGCTACTCCTTCCCTTGCTCTTGTCCTCTCACTAACCCCTGACTTCACTCCCCAGACATTTCCAAACCACTCTTCCCCTTTACCCTTGAGCTTCGTTTCACTCAGAGCCAAAACATCCAGGTTCCTTTCCTCAAACATACTACCTATCTCTCCTTTTTTCACATCTTGGTTACATCCACACACATTTAGGCACCCCACTCTGAGCCTTCGAGGAGGATGATCACTCCCCGCGTGACTCCTTCTTCTGTTTCCCATTTTAGAAAGTTAATACAAGGAGGGGAGGATTTCCGGCCCCCCGCTCCCGTCCCCTCTAGTCGCTTTCTACGACACGCGAGGAATACGTGGGAAGTATTCTTTCACCCCTATCCCCAGGGATAATATACATATATATATACATATACCCACACACACACACACACACACACACGCACACACACACACACACACACACATACATATATATACATATGAAAAATGTAAGAACAATTTAGAAACAAACTTTTAGCTTGAAATGAATGAAAAAAAAATGAATGTCACATAATGGTTCAACCTCTGGCTATGGAAAAGGAAATGTACAATTTATTCACACAAACGTCAATAGCAGTTCTCATCAATTTCATATATATATATATATATACATATATATATATATATATATATATATATATATATATATATATATATATATATATATATATATACATATCGCTTCAAGTCCACGGCTGGTTAACATTACCGCCTCCTTCCTTACATGAAAATCTTACATTCCTTGTTTTATTTCTTGACGTTAAGTCATCAGGATAGGTTTCTACTCCCACCACACTGAAGAAACACATTTCTATTCTCCTTCACTATCGCAAAACAGCCTCAGAAGGACCCAGTCATATTCCTGTTATGTGGGAATATATATATATATATATATATATATATATATATATATATATATATAAGGTGAAGATTTGTATGGGTTTTCAGAAAAGAAGAGTGAATGTTGGGGTGAAGAGGGTGGTGAGAGTAAGTAAGCTTGGGAAGGAGATTTGTGTGAGGAAGTACCAGGAGAGACTGAGTACAGAATGGAAAAAGGTGAGAACAATGGAATTAAGGGGAGTGGGGGAGGAATGGGATGTATTTAGGGAATCAATGATGGATTGCGCAAAAGATGCTTGTGGCATGAGAAGAGTGGGAGGTGGGTTGATTAGAAAGGGTAGTGAGTGGTGGGATGAAGAAGTAAAATTATTAGTGAAAGAGAAGAGAGAGGCATTTGGACGATTTTTGCAGGGAAAAATTGCAATTGAGTGGGAGATGTATAAAAGAAAGAGACAGGAGGTCAAGAGAAAGGTGCAAGTGGTGAAAAAGAGGGCAAATGAGAGTTGGGGTGAGAGAGTATCATTAAATTTTAGGGAGAATAAAAAGATGTTCTGGAAGGAGGTAAATAAAGTGCGCAAGACAAGGGAACAAATGGGAACTTCAGTGAAGGGCGCAAATGGGGAGGTGATAACAAGTAGTGGTGATGTGAGAAGGAGATGGAGTGAGTATTTTGAAGGTTTGTTGAATATGTTTGATGATAGAGTGGCAGATATAGGGTGTTTTGGTCGAGGTGGTGTGCAAAGGGAGAGGGTTAGGGAAAATGGTTTGGTAAACAGAGAAGAGGTAGTAAAAGCTTTGCGGAAGATGAAAGCCGGCAAGGCAGCAGGTTTGGATGGTATTGCAGTGGAATTTATTAAAAAAGTGGTGACTGTATTGTTGACTGGTTGGCAAGGTTATTTAATGCATGTATGACTCATGGTGAGGTGCCTGAGGATTGGCGCAATGCGTGCATAGTGCCATTGTACAAAGGCAAACGGGATAAGAGTGAGTGCTCAAATTACAGAGGTATAAGTTTGTTGAGTATTCCTGGTAAATTATATGGGAGGGTATTGATTGAGAGGGTGAAGGCATGTACAGAGCATCAGATTGGGGAAGAGGAGTGTGGTTTCAGAAGTGGTAGAGGATGTGTGGATCAGGTGTTTGCTTTGAAGAATGTATGTGAGAAATACTTAGAAAAGCAAATGGATTTGTATGTAGCATTTATGGATCTGGAGAAAGCATATGATAGAGTTGATAGAGATGCTCTGTGGAAGGTATTAAGAATATATGGCGTGGGAGGCAAGTTGTTAGAAGCAGTGAAAAGTTTTTATCGAGGATGTAAGGCATGTGTACGTGTAGGAAGAGAGGAAAGTGATTGGTTCTCAGTGAATGTAGGTTTGCGGCAGGGGTGTGTGATGTCTCCATGGTTGTTTAATTTGTTTATGGATGGGGTTGTTAGGGAGGTGAATGGAAGAGTTTTGGAAAGAGGGGCAAGTATGAAGTCTGTTGTGGATGAGAGAGCTTGGGAAGTGAGTCAGTTGTTGTTCGCTGATGATACAGCGCTTGTGGCTGATTCATGTGAGAAACTGCAGAAGCTGGTGACTGAGTTTGGTAAAGTGTGTGAAAGAAGAAAGTTAAGAGTAAATATGAATAAGAGCAAGGTTATTAGGTACAGTAGGGTTGATGGTCAAGTCAACTGGGAGGTAAGTTTGAATGGAGAAAAACTGAAGGAAGTAAAGTGTTTTAGATATCTGGGAGTGGATGTGGCAGCGTATGGAACCATGGAAGCGGAAGTGAATCATAGGGTGGGGGAGGGGGCGAAAATCCTTGGAGCCTCGAAGAATGTGTGGAAGTCGAGAACATTATCTCGGAAAGCAAAAATGGGTATGTTTGAAGGAATAGTGGTTCCAACAATGTTGTATGGTTGCGAAGCGTGGACTATGGATAGAGTTGTGTGCAGGAGGGTGGATGTGCTGGAAATGAGATGTTTGAGGACAATGTGTGGTGTGAGGTGGTTTGATCGAGTAAGTAATGTAAGGGTAAGAGAGATGTGTGGAAATAAAAAGAGCGTGGTGGAGAGAGCAGAAGAGGGTGCTTTGAAATGATTTGGGCACATGGAGAGAATGAGTGAGGAAAGATTGACCAAGAGGATATATGTGTCGGAGTTGGAGGGAACGATGAGGAGTTGGAGACGAAATTGGAGGTGGAAAGATGGAGTGAAAAAGATTTTGTGTGATCGGGGCCTGAACATGCAAGAGGGTGAGAGGAGGGTAAGGAATAGAGTGAATTGGATCGATGTGGTATACCGGGGTTGACGTACTGTCAGTGGATTGAATCAGGGCATGTGAAGCGTCTGGGGTAAACCATGGAAAGTTGTGTGGGGCCTGGATGTGGAAAGGGAGCTGTGGTTTCGGGCAATATTGCATGACAGCTAGAGACTGAGTGTGAACAAATGGGGCCTTTGTTTTCTTTTCCTAGTGCTTCCTCGCACACATGAAGGGGGAATGGGATTGTATTCCACATGTGTGGCGAGGTGGCGATGGGAATGAATAAAGACAGACAGTGTGAATTGTGTGCATGGGTATATATGTATGTGTCTGTGTGTGTATATATATGTGTACATTGAGATGTATAGGTATGTATATTTGCGTGTGTGGACGTGTATGTATATACATTGTGTATGGGGGTGGGTTGGGCCATTTCTTTCGTCTGTTTCCTTGCGCTACCTCGCAAACGCGGGAGACAGCGACGAAGCAAAATAAATAAAATAAAATATAATATATATATATATATATATATATATATATATATATATATATATATATATATATATATATATATATATATATATATATATATATATATATATATATATATATATATATATGAACAAAGCGAATATGAACGCGCACCTTCATATAACATACAAACCTCCAACAGCCAGGATCGAACCCGGGGCCCCTGTGCAACAAGCGGGAGCGCTACCGCTAGGTTATGATCATAGCCTAGCGGTAGCGCTCCCACCTGTTGCACAGGGGTCCCGGGTTCGATCCTGACTATTGGAAGTTTGCATGTGATATATATATATATATATATATATATATATATATATATATATATATATATATATATATATATATATATATATATATATTCTTTTTTTATTATACTTTGTCGCTGTCTCCAGCGTTAGTTAGGAGGCGGAAGGTAACAAATTGAAGAATGGCCCAACACGCCCACATACACATGTATATACATACACGCCCTCACACGCACATATACATACCTATACATTTAAGAGTAGGCATACATATACAGACAAATACATATATACACATATACATATGCATACTTGCTGCCATCAGCCATTCCTGTCGCCACCCCGCCACACATGAAATGGCACGCGCGCGAGGTAGCGCTAGGAGAAGACAACAAAGGCCACATTCGTTCACACATTCTCCAGCTGTCATGTGTAATGCATCGAAACCACAGCTCCCTTTCCACATCTAGGCCCCACAAACCTTTTCATAGTTTACCCCAGACACTTCACATACCCTGGTTAAATCCATTGACAGCACGTTGACTCCTGTATACCACATCGTTCCAATTCACTCTATTCCTTGCAGGCCTTTCACCCTCCTGCATGTTCAGGCCCCGATCTCTCAAAATCTTTTTCACTCTATTCGTCCACTTCCAATTTTGTCTCACACTTCTCGTTTCCTTCACCTTTTACACATTTATCCTCTTTGTAAATCTTTCCTTAATCATTCTCTCCATGTGAACAAAACATTTCAATACACCCTCTTCTGCTTTCTCAACCACACTTTTCTTTTTACCACACATCTCTCTTACCCTTTCATTACTTACTCTATCAAACCACCTCGCACCACATATTGTCCAGAATTATCTCATTTCCAGCACATCCACCCTCCTCCGCACAACCCTATATATAGCCCACGCCTCACAACCATATAACATTGTTAGAAGCACTATTCCTTCAAACATGCCCATTTTTGCTTTCCAAGATAATGTTCTCGCCTTCCACACATACTTCAACGCTCCCAGAACCTTCGCCCCCTCCCCCACCCTGTGACTCACTTCCGCTTCCATAGTTTCATCCGATGTTAAATTTACAACTAGATATCTAAACCACTTCACTTCCTACATTTTTCTCCAAAGAAAACTTACCATCCAATTGGCTTGTCCCTTAACCTTACTGTACCTGATAATCTTGCTCTTATTCACATTTACTCTCATCTTTCTTCTTTCACACACTTAAACTCTGTCACCAACTTCTTCAGTTTCAGTCGACAGAGCTGTGTCATCAGCGAACACCAACTGACTCACTACCCAAGGCCTCTCATGCAAAACAGACTGCATACTTGCCCCTCTCTCCAAAACTCTTGCATTCACCTCCTTAACAACCACATCCATAAACAAATTAAACAACCATGGAGACATCCCGCACCTCTGCCGCAAACGACATTAACTGGGAACCAATCACTTTCGAATTTTACTATTCGTACACATGCCTTACATCCTCGACAAAACATTTCACTGCTTCTAGCAACTTGTCTCCCATACCATTTCTATCAACTCTGTCATATACCTTCTCGAGATCAATATGCTTTTCTAAGTATTTTTCACATTCATTTTTCAAAGGAGTAGCAGTACTCCTGAAACAGGAGTTGTGGGAGTATGTGATAGAATGTAAGAAAGTAAATTCTCGATTAATATGGGTAAAACTGAAAGTTGATGGAGAGAGATGGGTGATTATTGGTGCATATGCACCTGAGCATGAGAAGAGAGATCATGAGAGGCAAGTGTTTTGGGAGCAGCTGAATGAGTGTGTTAGTGGTTTTGATGCACGAGACCGGGTTACAGTGATGGGTGATTTGAATGCAAAGGTGAGTAATGTGGCAGTTGAGGGAATAATTGGTATACATGGGGTGTTCAGTGTTGTAAATGGAAATGGTGAAGAGCTTGTAGATTTATGTGCTGAAAAAGGACTGGTGATGGGGAATACCTGGTTTAAACAGCGAGATATACATAAGTATACGTATGTAAGTAGGAGAGATGGCCAGAGAGCGTTATTGAATTACGTGCTAATTGACAGGCGCGCAAAAGAGAGACTTTTGGATGTTAATGTGCTGAGAGGTGGAACGGGAGGGATGTCTAATCATTATCTTGTGGAGGCTAAGGTGAAGATTTTTATGGGTTTTCAGAAAAGAAGAGTGAATGTTATGGTGAAGAGGGTGGTGAGAGTAAGTGAGCTTGGGAATAAGACTTGTGTGAGGAAGTACTAGGAGAGACTGAGTACAGAATGGAAAAAGGTGAGAACAAACGAAGTAAGGGGAGTGGGAGAGGAATGGGATGTATTTAGGGAATCAGTGATGGATTGCGCAAAAGATGCTTGTGGCATGAGAAGAGTGGGAGATGGGTTGATTAGAAAGGGTAGTGAGTGGCGGGATGAAAAAGTAAGCTTATTAGTGAAAGAGAAGAGAGAGGCATTTGGACGATTTTTGCAGGGAAAAAATGCATTTGAGTGGGAGATGTATAAAAGAAAGAGACAGGAGGTCAAGAGAAAGGTGCAAGAGGTGAAAAAAAGGGCAAATGAGAGTTGGGGTGAGAGAGTATCATTAAATTTTAGGGAGAATAAAAAGATGTTCTGGAAGGAGGTAAATAAAGTGCGTAAGACAAGGGAGCAAATGGGAACTTCAGTGAAGGGCGCAAATGGGGAGGTGATAACAAGCAGTGGTGATGTGAAAAAGAAATGGAGTGAGTATTTTGAAGGTTGGTTGAATGTGTTTGATGATAGAGTGGCAGATATAGGGTGTTTTGGGCGAGGTGGTGTGCAAAGTGAGAGGGTTAGGGAAAATGATTTGGTAAACAGAGAAGAGGTAGTAAAAGCTTTGCGGAAGATGAAAGCCGGCAAGGCAGCAGGTTTGGATGGTATTGCAGTGGAATTTATTAAAAAAGGGGGTGACTGTATTATTGAATGGTTGGGAAGGTTATTTAATGTATGTATGACTCATAGTGAGGTGCCTGAGGATTGGCGGAATGCGTGCATAGTGCCATTGTACAAAGGCAAAGGGGATAAGAGTGAGTGCTCAAATTTCAGAGGTATAAGTTTGTTGAGTATTCCTGGTAAATTATATGGGAGGGTATTGATTGAGAGGGTGAAGGCATGTACAGAGCATCAGATTGGGGAAGAGCAGTGTGGTTTCAGAAGTGGTAGAGGATGTGTGGATCAGGTGTTTGCTTTGAAGAATGTATGTGAGAAATACTTAGAAAAGCAAATGGATTTGTGTGTAGCATTTATGGATCTGGAGAAGGCATATGATAGAGTTGATAGAGATGCTCTGTGGAAGGTATTAAGAATATATGGTGTGGGAGGCAAGTTGTTAGAAGCAGTGAAAAGTTTTTATCGAGGATGTAAGGCATGTGTACGTGTAGGAAGAGAGGAAAGTGATTGGTTCTCAGTGAATGTAGGTTTGCGGCAGGGGTGTGTGATGTCTCCATGGTTGTTTAATTTGTTTATGGATGGGGTTGTTAGGGAGGTGAATGCAAGAGTTTTGGAAAGAGGGGCAAGTATGAAGTCTGTTGTGGATGAGAGAGCTTGGGAAGTGAGTCAGTTGTTGTTCGCTGATGATACAGCGCTTGTGGCTGATTCATGTGAGAAACTGCAGAAGCTGGTGACTGAGTTTGGTAAAGTGTGTGAAAGAAGAAAGTTAAGAGTAAATGTGAATAAGAGCAAGGTTGTTAGGTACAGTAGGGTTGAGGGTCAAGTCAATTGGGAGGTGAGTTTGAATGGAGAAAAACTGGAGGAAGTAAAGTGTTTTAGATTACTGGGAGTGGATCTGGCATCGGATGGAGCCATGGAAGCGGAAGTGGATCATAGGGTGGGGGAGGGGGCGAAAATCTTGGGAGCCTCGAAGAATGTGTGGAAGTCGAGAACATTATCTCGGAAAGCAAAAATGGGTATGTTTGAAGGAATAGTGGTTCCAACAATGTTGTATGGTTGCGAGGCGTGGGCTATGGATAGAGTTGTGCGCAGGAGGATGGATGTGCTGGAAATGAGATGTTTGAGGACAATGTGTGGTGTGAGGTGGTTTGATCGAGTAAGTAACGTAAGGGTAAGAGAGATGTGTGGAAATAAAAAGAGCGTGGTTGAGAGAGCAGAAGAGTGTGTTTTGAAATGGTTTAGGCACATGGAGAGAATGAGTGAGGAAAGATTGACCAAGAGGATATATGTGTCGGATGTGGAGGGAACGAGGAGAAGTGGGAGACCAAATTGGAGGTGGAAAGATGGAGTGAAAAAGATTTTGTGTGATCGGGGCCTGAACATGCAGTAGGGTGAAAGGAGGGCAAGAAATAGAGTGAATTGGATTGATGTGGTATACCGGTGTTGACGTGCTGTCAGTGGATTAAATCAGGGCATGTGAAGCGTCTGGGGTAAACCATGGAATGTTGTGTGGGGCCTGGATGTGCAAAGGGAGCTGTGGTTTCGGGCATTATTGCGTGACAGCTGGAGGCTGAGTGTGAACGAATGGGGCCTTTGTTGTCTTTTTCACTAAAGTTCCAGTTGATGACCTTTTAGAATATTTATTTGATGTCTTGCATGATAATTATTTACCTGTTTCAAAGTCTAATTTCATTGAACTTATAAAATTGTGTATAAAAGACTGTGTATTTCAATTTAATAGAGATTATTATGCTCAAAAATTTGGTATGGCAATGGGTAACCCTCTTTCACCTGTACTAAGTAATCTTTATATGGATTTTTTTGAAACAAAATTACTAAAGGATATCTTACCTTGTAATGCACGTGGTTTAGGTATGTAGATGATGTTCTCTGTGTTTGACCAACAAATGAAAATTTACAAACATTTCTCCCCTTACTTAACAATTTAGTACCTTCCATCAAATTTACTGTAGAAAATGAAAATGATGGTATGTTACATTTTTAGATTGCATTGTTGCAAGGCAACAAGTTTTAGTTTAGCATATACAGAAAACCCACCAATGTATGCTCATATATCCATTATTACTCATCTCAACACGAATGAGTTAGATAATCATCATTTCAATCTATGTTCCTTAGGGCATTACGTATTTGCAGTCTAGAGTTTATTGATGATGAATTTGAGAAGATATATTCTATTGGATGTAAGTTAAAGTACCCTAGATCTTTCATTGATAAATCCCTTAAGTTAGCAAAGAAATCATTTTATAGAGTTGAGCCCACCCCTCCCATTGACACCAAGAATCTTTTATTCTCCCTTTTAACAATAATATCATTTTGCTTCCCATGTTGCTTGAATCCTTTAATGTAAATGTTGCCTTTAGCAACAATAATACTATAAAGAATATCTTAATCAGGAATTCACCAGAAAATTCTCTATGAAGTGCCTTGTGGAAACTGTGATAGATTTTATGTTGGCCAGACTAGTAAGAATATTTTTGTTTGACTTAAGCAACATAAATATAGTAAAAGAACGGAACAAGTATCAAATGCCTTATTCAATCCTGTTAAAAACTATGATCATTGTATTGATTGGAGTAACGCCATCTCAGTTATTAACATTAACTCAATTACCAAGAGAAATATCATTGAGTCGTCTATCATTAAATACACAAAGAATTATAATCTTAATATTAGTGATGGTCTATACAAATTAGATAACTTTATTGTTGATACGATTTGTAAAATGATAAGTTCATGAACGATCGTTGTGTGTTTTGTACAATCACATGTTTACCTAATGGCGTCATAGCTTCGTCTTTTCGATGTAAATCACCTGACTGCTATAAATCTCTCTTATGTCTCCCCTGATGATGTGATTATTGCACGAAAGTGCACTTGGGAACTTTTCGTGTTTCATTTTCCCCGTGGACTCATAGGAATATCTTGATCACGCGCAAAATTGTGATCCTTTCACAGTGTGAAATGTGTGCATGGGTATACAATATATAATATATTATATATATATATATATAA